>NW_026606120.1:11055000-11280000 GCF_029834395.1 Sorex fumeus
CAGTGTCCAAAAGAAAACTGAGATTTGGGGCTGGAGCGATAGGACAGTGGGTAGTGCATTTGCCTTGCAGTTGGCCGACCTGGGGTTCGATTCCCAGCATCCCGTATGGTCCCATGAATACCTCCAAGGGTAATTCCTGAATGCAGAGCCAGGAGTGACCCCTGAGCATCGCCGGGTGTGACCCAAAAAGAAAAAAAAAAGAAAAAAAGGAAAAAAAACCTGAGACTTGACTGATTTAACAAATCGTCCACTATCTTATGACCACTAAGTGCTATGGCAGGAAAGGAATTTGGCGCCTCATTATCTTGTGTAATCTTTGTAATAACAATAAGAAACAGTTGCTATTGACCTTGTGCTAGGGATCAAAAAAAAAAGGAAATCAGAAAGGTTGATGTGGGTCTGGAGCAATAGTACAGCGGTGGGGACTTGCTTTGCACGTGGTCGACCCCCCAGCATCCCATATGGTCCCCTGAGTACTGCCAGGAATGATCTCTGAACGCAGAACCAGGATTAATCCCTGAACATCACTGGGTAGGGCCCCCAAATCAGAAGAAAAACAAAGAAACAAAATTAGGGTTCTCAACACTTCTGCTCTAGGAGACTACAAAGGGGGTTCATAACACCTCATTTCCGACCATGAGGTTCTCCCACCCGGCCAAGGCCCACACTCCACTGTTCCATCGCGTGCTGTCTACAGACATATGTTTCCTTCCCACCATGATGCCCCATATTGAAGCTTCTCCACCACTGCCCTTCCTGGAAAAGTCTTACTCTTCAGCATCTAGATCAGATTCCACATGAAACAATATTGTATTAGAATTGCCAAACTTGCTAAGAGACTAGAACTTAATTATTCCAACTACTAAAAAGAAAAGATAATTATGTAACTTATGAAGGTGCTAATTATTGCAACAATAGCAATCACATTGCAATACATACATGGAGCAAATTAACAGTGTTACACACTTGAAATTTACACCATGTTAAATCCAAATGTATTTTAATTCAGACTATCTCATGAAAAAGTGTCATCCTCTCTGGGTGGGGAGAAGTTCAAGGTGCTGCATTGCATGCTTCGTATGTCCTGAGTCCCAAATATAATCCCCAGTTCCTCTGCTGGGTGTGACCTTGGTGACCCCCAGCACTGCTAGGCCCAAGTATTAAACAGTCTGGCCCACACTGTTACGTTGACTCTTGCCAGGAATAGCCCCTCAGTGTCCTCAACACTGCTTGGGGCCCTGCTACCCCCAATTAATCATCTTTCTTCACCCTGGTATTTTATGCTCATAACAAAAACTTTAGTATTTTTCAGAATTTACTATAAATATAAAAAACATCCATTGCTGGAGCGATAGCACAGCGGTAGGGCGTTTGCCTTGCACGCAGCCAACATGGCCGACCCAAGTTCGATTCCTCTGCCCCTCTCGGAAAGCCTGGCAAGCTACCGAGAGTATCTCGCCCGCACGGCAGAGCCTGGCAAGCACCCCGTGACGTATTCGATATGCCAGACACAGTAACAACAAAGTCTCCAATGGAGACGTTACTGGGCCCGCTCGAGTAAATCGATGATCAACGGGAGGGCCTTTACTTTACTTTACTTTTATCCATTGCTGGAGCGATAGCACAGCGGTAGGGCGTTTGCCTTGCACGCAGCCAACATGGCCGACCGGAGTTCGATTCCTCCACCCCTCTCGGAGAGCCTGGCAAGCTACCAAGAGTATGTCGCCCACATGGCAGAGCCTGAAAAGCTACCTGTGACGTATTCGATATGCCAAACACAGTAACAAGTCTCATGATGGAGACGTTACTGCGCCCACTCGAGCAAATTGATGAACAACGGGAGGACCGTGACCGTGACCGTTCTCTCCAGATTCTGAGATCCTTATGAGTCTAGATTTTGTCTTAGTTGCTGTTGTTGCTGTTGCTGTTGCTATTGAACACAGCTGGCAGTGCTCAGAGACTACTCCTGCCTCTGTGCTCAGGAATTACTCCTGGTGGGTTCAGGGGACCACATGGAATGCCAGGGATTGAACCTGGATCCGCTGCATGCAGGACAACTGCCTTATCCAATACTATCCCTATGGCACATCATCTTTTGTTTTGTTTTTGGGCTACACCTGGTGGTGCTCAGGGACAACTCCTGTCTCTTCACTCAGTAACTACTCCTGGCACTGCTTGGGGGGACCATATGGGATGCTGCTGGGTTGGTCACATACAACCAGCCTCATTCCAGTCCATCCTAATCCTCTTTATATGAAAAAGCCTTTTATTTTGTCTGACCTAAACTTAATTGGTTTATAATACTTAATGCAATAGTGACAGGTGATTGAATAAGCTGAATAAAGATTCAGTCTTTGACACTGTGTACTGTGTCAGTGGACAGAATAACTATGCACAGGATCATAGAACAAGGCTTCTTCTTTTTTTTTCTTTTTGGGTCACACCTGGAAATGCACAGGGGTTACTCCTGGCGGTACTTGGGGGACCATATGGGATGCTGGAAATTGAACCCAGGTTGGCCACGTGGAATGCAAACGCCCTACCCGCTGTGCTGTTGCTCCAGCCCCAGACCAAGACTTCTTAAACTAGTCAGAAAGAAAAAAATTATTTCTCCATATGGGGGCTAGAAAGATAGTACAGGGGTTAAGGTACTTGCCTAGTTTGATCCCTGTCATTAGGTATGTTTCCTGAACACAGAGCCAGGAGTAAGCCCTGAGCACTGCCATGTGTGGCCCAAAGTGCCCCCTGACCCATTTTTTCTCCACAAAAAAGAAAAAGGAGACCTAGAGAAATCAAACTTTTGCTCATTTCCATCAACATTCTGTTGTAAATTTGTTAGAAGTGCGGTATATTTTTGAAATGCTTCAATATCTTAAGCCATGATTAGAATTTTAATAATTAATAACATTAATATCTGTGACTGAGTTAAAGTTTGATAAGTTATTTAATTCCTAAACCTGATACCTCTGTTTGCCATAAAGTGAAATCTGATGGGGTGACCTTCAGGATGGGGACACCCTTCTTAGTCTGTCATGGAGCAGGACTGGTAGGTCCAAGTGTTTAGCTGAGAATGTTCTGGAAGCAATTTATTCTTATAAACTCGTCCATGTTGATTGCTTTTGCTCATATCCTGAGATGTTTTGTCACATCTTACACAAATACAAAAGGGCTTCTTAGAACAATCCTGGCGGCCTGCCAGGAGGGGGGAACCCTGCCAAGATACTCAGAATAAGGAGACTGTCACAGGCAGAGCCACTGTGAGCAGTAGAACCCCAAAGGTGCTAGAATTCAACAGGGGGCAAGTTCTGAGCAGAGTAGAGGGAAGTTGTGAGATGTTCACAGACTATAACTGCAGGAGACAGGAGCAAGGAGAGCTAACTAGAGTCACTGGAGTGCTTATAAACTCTCCATGGGAAAAAGGGTCCCCACCCCCACTCCAGGGCTGAAGCCATGGAAAAGACTGTCGAACCAGACAAACCACCTCAGCGGGAAGACAAAGAGGAAGGAAACCAGATTCTTCCTGTCCCCAGTGTCCCACCGACTAGAAGGGAACTGGCCAGGGAGGCTGTGATGTGCCTCCAGTGAGGTCAGACTTTGGGGCTGTAACAGGGGAGAGATTAGATCTGAGGAGGAAGGGCCATCTCCAGGGGGTAGCTGGGAGCTCACTGCTGAGATTAAACTGGGGGAACTACAAATGACAGTTATTATCAGCTGCCCTGAAAGTACCCTTGAGAGGAGGTGGGAGGAATCCAGGCCTCCACTAGGGTGCTTTGCAAATTGTTCCCCAAAGTTGTGCTGAAACGTGATTTCACCTAAGGAACTTGGTCCAAAGCTATTGCAGGGCGGAAGGAGCCCAGCATACTGGTGTGCATGCTTTGTTCCAGAACTTCCAAGACTTGAACCTTGACAACTGTATGGTCCCCTGAGCACCACTGGAAGCAACCCCTGAACAGCACATCAGGAGTAGTTCATGGAATGTGGCCCCCAGACAGAAATGAAACAACAAAATGAACAGCAGATTTCCAACCTGAGAATTCATGGAACCCAATCTGATAATTTTAAGAGCCTGGTATAGGCAGCTGGGTTGAGTGGACAGAGAACAAAATTTGGCCATGAGTCTCAACATGGTTAGGGGAGAAAGGAGATTCTTAAGCTCACCAAGAGCCTGTGTCCTTGTGGATGGTTGCATCAGACTGGCATAGCTTAAAGACCCCTTCCTGAAGACCACCTGCTCCCTCCCATGCTCTGAGTTCAGGCACCCCTGAAGCCTCCCCAAGTACTTACCTGTAGAGAGCAGATGTAGGGATCTGAGGACATAGGGCTCCTGTTTTCTTGATAGTTAAAACTCATTGGCAATGAACACATTGGTCTCTGGCAGAGCTGATGAACGTGGATATTCTTCTTCAGGGCCCTTGTCACTCCTACCCCAAGCACTTTCACCACCTTCTCTAGGATCCAGCCACAGAACCAAGTATTTGAAGCTCTGGGTTGGAAGAGCCAGTTCTGGAAGGATCCTCCTTTCCAGGGCCTGGATTCTCTGACCAGCAGCCAGCCTCATCCCATGTCTTTCTTTCTGTTCCCTTGCTATGGTCATGTTCACAGTCCATACTTCACACCTTGTTCTTACTAGAGTTTGGAACTCAAGGTCTGCTGGGGCTATAAAACTAGACACTCTGATCTCTTGCCCCTCCATTTATTTTCAGAAAGAAAGTAATGTCAGAAAGAGGAATGACTTATTCATGGCCTTAATACATGCTAGGGGCTGTCATAAGGCTTTCTTTATAAAAAGGAGTATGATGAGTGGAAGGATGGGTGGAAAAAGGTGAATGGATTTGTGGGTGGGCGGGAGTGGATAGGTGGGTGAATGAATGGATGGGTGGATGGTGGCTGGTTGGCTGGATGAATAGATATAATGTGAATGTATTAGTGGTTGAGTAATGTAAGGATGGATGTATCTGTGGAAGGACAGATAGATGAATGGATGGATGGGTGATTGGATGGATGAATGAATGGATTAATGGTTGAGTGGATATAAGGACTGATATATGGATGGTGGCTAGATCTGTGGATGGATGGATGAGTGTATTTGTGGGTGAGTGGGTGTATGGATTTATGGTAGATTGATTTGTGGATGATGAATAGATGGACTTGTAGGTGGGTGGGTGGGTGGGTGGGTGGGTTTATGGGTTAATGCATGGGTAAAGGATGTATGGATAAATGTATGAAGGAATGGTGGCTTGATATGTGGGTAGGTGGATGGATTTGTGGGTGGGTGGATTGATGAATGGATAGGCATATGGGTAGATCCAAGGCTGGCTGCCTGATTAGCTAGATAGATGGCATATTGATGGGTGAGTGTGTAGATACACGGATGGATAGGTGCTTGGTGGATGGATGGATGGATGGATGGATGGATGGATGGATGGATGGATGGGAGGGTGGGTAGGTGGTTGGATGGATGAATGGGTGGGTGGATAGTTAAGGAGATAGAACACATGTCTAACACATAGAAGACCCTCCCTGAGTTTGAATTCAAGTACTTCACATCTGCCTGAGCATCTCTGGGTGCAGTTCTCAAGGCCCCCATGTGGTCCCCATTGTACCTCAGCATAGCTGGACCAATCACTGCTAGACCAAGCTCGCCAAGATTTATCAGGAGTGGCCAAATGTCCCTGAGCACTTCCAGGTGTGACATTGTGTTGTTGTTGTTGTTGTTGTTGTTTTTAAAAAAAAAAGAAAAGAAAGAAAACCAACCTGAGGAACTATTCAGAGATATATCCTGAATGATCCTCAGAGGTTCATCAGCTTAACTTAAGCCTCCACATTTCCACAGCAGTAAGGAACTGACTCAATACCACACCCATGACTGATCAACCTCCCTTTTCTCTCTCACAGTCCCCATTTTCTCACTCCTGCCTCAACAGAATCATTACCACACCACCCCTCCCCCACCCCCCTGGAATAGGCCAGCACTCAAATGTCAGACTCTTATTTGGGAGTCTGTGTTTAGGAGATGCAATTTAAGACTTTGAACGTACTGTTCTTCTCTTCCCTGGAGAGGAAAAGTTGTTTATTCACGTACGTAAACATTCCTCCTTTCTAGACAAGAAATTCAAGATACTTCCCCAAATGCACAAGACAATAATTGACACTGTGGCTGGGAGATGTCAGCCACAGGACAGTTCTCAATTACAGACCTGCAGAATCTCTGAACTGAAAGAACTCTTTGAATCATCAAATGCAGTGTTCTTATCTTTCGTTACCCACCCAAGGGCATTGTAGATGTTGTTTATTCCTAAGATCTTCTCTCATTAAATCTTTTTTAACTTCATTTTTCATAAAGTTTTTCACAATAATTGATTACATTCAATATTTCAACACCTTCCCACCACCATTATTTCTAATTTTCCCACCACCACTCAAGCCTGTCCCACAGGCAGATGCTAGATAATTTATTTTGTATTGCTTGTTATGAATAGCATGAAATGTCGTGTGGCTGCTTTAGTGGCCACATGCTCCTGGAATTCTAAAATTTTAAATAATTGGGGTCCAGAGACATTTCTGCAGTGAACTGCTCGGTTCTGAGTTTCATTTGTGAGTCTCTGGATCATGGCCATTAATGCGTTTAAATGACACTCAGAGGCAGTTCACGGGTGTAATAGCCAGGACCCTGAAGGGGCAGAGTGATAAGAAGGAGCTACCCATCCCTGATCCCTTGAGGCCTGGTGTCTTCAGTCACTGATCCCACATATCTGGGTTTTTCATTGGTTTCTGGAGGTTTGTGCCTGCCAGGATTCATATGGGGTAGGTGGGGACGATGTCTGCTCCTGTCTGAGGCACCCCAGGGAAATCAGCCTGGCATGAGATGCGAAGCATCTCTAGGCGAGCTGCTTGATTCTGAGCTTCATTTGTGAGTCCTCATTAAATCTTTTTATTTGAGGCAGTGGGTGATTCTCACACAGTGCTCTGGAGTTCCTTCCCAGTTAACCTAGACCACTTTCGGGGCACTCAACTCCAGGTATCACCAATTGGATTTCAGGGGACCACATGGTGCTAGGGACCAAACCCAAGTGGGTTGCATGCAACACATATATCTTAACCCCTGTACTACCTTCTGGCCTCTTTAATAAAATCTTGATGTCACATAGTTATTGTGTGTCTATTTACTCATTATGAATGCTTGTTCATGCACATACACTTGGCTAGATATTTTTTCAGATGTTGTTTTGGGTTTTTTTTTTTTTACTTTTTAGCACTTGAAAATTACTGATGATTAAATAACTTAATAGAATGGAATAGTAAATTCTAAAACTCTAAATGACTATGATTCACAAAGTCCAAGTCACACATAGAATTGTGTAATGAACACACACAAAACTCATAAGGCAGTCAGTGGTAATACATGATAACCTCTCATGTGATAAGAATTTTTGATGGAGCAAGAGGTCAAGAGAAAGTCCTCTGATCACAACCTTGTCATGACTGCAGCCTTGTAGTAGAGGACTTGCATACATTTTGTGTATGTTCTGTGAACCACATGCATGGTGTTTATGTGATACGAAAGAATATCCAGTGAAAGAAATAACCACTGAGAAAAGAGTTTGGGCCTGATAAGGCTGAGTTTTAGGGATTACAAATCAGGTTAATATCGCAAAATTTTTCACCTCTCAAGGATCATCCCCCTCTTGGTGTAATAAGTAAGCCTCATTTAGTCTAATTCCATCTCTTAAGTCAGGGTGAGGGGTGTGGAGACAGTACAGTGAGGTGTACTGGTGCAGTACAGGGAGAAGGGCGTTTACCTTGCATGCAGCAGACCCAGGTTCAATCCTCGGGGGTATCTTATATGGTCCCCTGAAATCCTACAAAAGTGGTTTTCAAGGGTTTTGAAGTTGTCTGGAGCAATAGCACAGTGGGGAGGCCATCTGCCTTGCACACACATGGTGATGGGGATTTGAACCAGGGTCATGGCTACTGCAGCCACAGGCAAGGCAAGTGCCTCACCCCCTGTGCTATGTCTCTCTAGGCTCCCGATTCCATTTATATACTGAGAGCAGGGGTGACTATCACACCATGGGGTCCAGCAATTCCAATATACATGAGTAAAAACTTGCACTTCTTATTCCCAATGCAGATCGCATTCTGATATCAACCATGAGTCTAGCTTACTAGTCAACATAATGCTGTAGGGTGGGTCAACATAATGCCAAGCCCAGTAATGCTCATGACCCGTTCCTGGAAGGGATTGGAGGAGCCTATGTGGTACTGGGGATCAAACTCAACTTAACTGTGTGCAAGGAAAGTGCCTTTTTGTGTGTCTTATTTCTTGGGTCCAAGAACTGGTACCAGGACTTGAACCCATGATCTCACCCATGTGATACTGGAACTTTATCACTGAACCACCAACTCAGCCTCACTGGCCAGCATAAATTGTGTTGGGCTCAACCAGTCTTGGACCTCTCTGGCCCTCCGCTGGGTTGGAGGGAAACATCTTTTTGCTGTAGAATGCACCATGATGATTAAACTGTATTTCAGTCCTTTCCTGACACAATTTCCACTGGGGGCATATAAAAGAAGAGAGCTAATTATATGATAGCAATTACCTGGAAATTATATGTTTATGGGTCTTGTACGAGCAGATACTACTATTTCTGAACTTTTCATTGTTCTGCTCAGCGGCAGGAATATCACTGTCTCTTCTCTGGTTCTTGTGATTAGTCACAGTCGCCTTTTAACCGGAGCCTCTGCTGGGCAGAGAAGGGCCACTGGTGACGCAACCCAGGCAGGAAGCACCCAGAAGTCTCCATCAGTCGCCCACATTCACACGCACCCCACTTCTTGATAGGAGCCTTTAATAATAAAGTGCTTTGCATCCTCTGGTCTAAATGGAGCACATTCCTCTCTTTGCCCTTGGATACTAGGAATAATATCCAATAAAAAGGGGCCTCATCTGCCACCAGATATATTTATCTACCCTTCAATTATGTGCCTTGGTTAATTGTCCCTTTTCCACTAGCTCTTCTTATGACACAGACATCCTGAGCCTTGCCTATAATTATGGGGAGAAAATATTCCTATGAGTTTTCAAGAGAAGGCTAAACTGGGTCAGAAACCTAAAGGTGGAAGTTCAAGGAGCAAGGGTCAGTGTGGGTTTTGTTCCAGTAAATTGGTTTTCAGGACTTAGGAGTGTTTTTTGCCGTTTGAGGAACCTTTCCTGACATTGCCCCATGACTTCTTTAGTCCATTGTTACTCTGGTTACAATCAAGACAGATAGATGACATCTGCTGAGGATATTACAGTTTATAAACTGCCACTTACACCAAGTACTTCACTTACCTTCTCCATAGAAGCTGAGAGCCATGAGATAATGTGGCAGCATTCACCCAGAGGACCCGGACTCAGCTCCTTCAGTCCTACTCAGATTTTGGGTTAGGTAGTAAATCAACAGATAGCATGAATGGTTCTGGTTGTCTTTTATTCTCAGTACTGTCTCAGCAGCTCATAGAAAGTCCAACGCAGGAAAGGGTGGAGGAATATTTATTAAGAGTCAACTGCCTTGAACATGGCCAACCCAGGTTGATCCCCAGCACCCCACAGGGTCCTTCAGGTCCCACCATGACTGATCCCTGAGCAGAGTTAGGACTAAATCCTGAGCATACACACACACACACACGCACACACACACACACACACACAAATGTGAATGCAGGATGCATATTAGGTTAGGGAGATGCTCAAAGGGCTGGGGCACATGTTTCTCATCCTAAAGGCTGGGGTTTGATCCCATCACCACATGGGGCCTCAATTAGGAATGATCCCCAAGCAGCTGGACTAGCTTCTGAGTACCACCAGGTGTGCCCAGCCCCCAGTAATAAATAACCAGTGAGGGAATGCATACATCTTGCTCAGAAATGTTGAGATCGTTGTTCATTCATGCATCTACACAGCAGACATTCATATTCCTACTCTTGCTGATTATGCCTACTTGAACATACTTCTGCTTACCCAAATATGTCCATCAACTTTGGCATAAATTCATTCCCCACCCACTACCTGAATTCTAATTTAGAGACACCCTCACCCCCATTGGGACCGCTCACCCACAGGGATTCATTCCTGCTTTTTCTGAACTTCTCTTGCCCTCCTCGCCCAAAGCTTTGCTCGGCGCACTTAGACTTGACCTGAGGTTGGAAGCCAGTTTATCACCTTCCCAACCACCCCATTTAACAGACGGCGAAACAAACTTAAGGAGGGAAACAACCTTGCTCAGACAGGCCAATGAGTCAATGGCAGAGTTTCAGCACGAATGCAGGTCTTCTGACAAGCCATCCTGTGTGCATCCACTACAAACCAAGAAGAGGAAACAGGTTTCCTACCGATTGTTTGTGTGGTACCCGGGATCGATCCCAGAGGCTCACACAGGCATGTTCACTACCTCTGAACCACATTCCGAGCCTTCGTCTTAATTGTTGACCAAGCTGGGGGGGGGGGGGGGGGTCTGTAGAGTGAGACCCAGAGCAGGTTTATAGAGGAGCCTGGCTGTCCTGGTGGGGACAGAGTTCTATGATCGTTTCATCATGTCTGTCAGGCCGTGGGAAGGAGTGTGTGGGATGCACAGCTGCTCACATTGCAACATCTGAGACCTCCAGTTACCCTGACCCAACCTTCCAGCTGCATGCCGGCTTTCCCCTCACTCCACCAATCTC
The DNA here is from genome assembly GCF_029834395.1 of Sorex fumeus. Lineage (NCBI taxonomy): Eukaryota > Metazoa > Chordata > Mammalia > Eulipotyphla > Soricidae > Sorex > Sorex fumeus. The sequence goes on from NW_026606120.1 coordinate 11,065,705, forward strand.
AGAGAATTGATTCGCTCCCTTTTGCTTGCACTGAAAAGAACCATCTGAAGACCAGTCCTAGCTCCAGGTCAGGCTGGCAATTAGAAATGGTGTGACCTCTTCCTCCCCGGTCTCTCGTTCTAACCCTAGAGACAGTTTCAAAGCTTGATGCTATGTTGGTATAATTAGAAAAGAACTCTTTCTAGAAGCTCAGTAATGGAATTTTAAAATTATGACAGGACCAGGGAAGCCTATTTCAACACAGGAAAGAAGTTTCAGGAAAAGAGGAAGCATCTGCCAGTAATAGTGTGCAGAACCAATTCCACTGAATAGAGCAGGTTTGTTTGCAAGTTAGGAGTCAACTAGGAAATTAATCTAGGAAGGGTTAGGTTAGGAAGAGTGATTGCAAGTGTATGCAGAGGAGCAACATGGATCACGTAAATAGGTGAATCCAACCAGATGGAAGACAGCAGGGCACACTGGGGACTGTGGCTAATTAAAAAAAGCTCAAACTCTTAGATATTAAAAAGCAAAACAACATCCACAGGGGCCAGCTCAATGGACAGGGGCCAGGCTTTGCACTCAAGAGGCCCGGTTTTGATCTGGGATGCTAGGAGCAACCCAAAGTACAAGGTCTCAGGTAACCTCTGCACATTGCTTGGTGTGGTACCCAAACCAAAATAATAACAACAACAAAAACAGTCACAAATCCCTGGTCAAATGATGTCTGCAACATTCATTTTGTCTTAGGGTGCTAATTTGGAAACTAGCCATTAAAGCCATGTGTATCTGTTATAATAGCTATTACCCACCAGTCAATCAGAAAAAGCAGCAGAGCTGATACTTAGAGAATTGGGAGGATAAAGGGGAGGGTCTAGGAGGTAATTCTTTTTAGTGCGTTCGTTTGTTTTGCTCAAGGATTAGTATTGGCTGGGGGAAGTTGGGGGATTATATGTGGTGCCAGGGAATTGAACCCAGGTAGGTCACATGCAAGGCAAGTACCCTACCCATTGTACTACCTCTCTGGCCCTGAGAGGAAAGGTTCTAAAAGAAAATTCCAAGGCCTTCCCCAACCTGTGTGGCTATTTTGTGGAATAGATTGCCATCACTGTCTGGCTATCATTCCAGATTAAAGGAATCGGGTTGCTGGGGTAGGAAACACCTGGGAAAAAAAAAAATCAAAGCCTGGCGTTTGAAGGTCTCTGAAAAAAGTGGGAGCAGGAGCAATGCAGGGTGGAAAGATTTGAAAGGCAGAAGTGGAAAAGGATGGAGCTGTGTCAGAGTGGCAGGAAGCTGGGACGGTAAGTCAGGTGCAAGGGACTCCCTGTGGCCTGCAATTGCCACAGACCTCCCAGGAAGGATTTCAGCTTGGCACGCTCCCGTGGGGAAAATGCTATTTCCTGGGCATGCTTAATCCATCTTATTAACTGACCTCCTAGTTTAACCCTCCATGAGCTGCCCTGGTAGGGGCTTGAGGAAGATCATTTTTGGCCCAGTGCTTGGAGAACACAGAGTGTTATTTGGGGGATTCACTGCAATGAGACTCCAGGAGACCCAATGGCTTGGGGAAATGTGCTTAGTGTTGGGGTGTCTCTGCCGCACAACCCCTTCATTTCTGTTTTTATTGTTTTGGTTTGATTTGGCTTCTAGCAGATGGTGAGGTGGTGGAAAAGCCTGGCAGTGCTTGGGGCTTATTCGTGGCAGGCTTGGGGGCATAGATAGATAGATAGATAGATAGATAGATAGATAGATAGATAGATAGACAGACAGATACACACACACACACACACACACACACACACATATATATGCCAGAAATGAACTTCCTCAAGCCCCTACTAGGGCAGCTCATGGGGGGTTAATCTAGGAGGTCAGTTAACAAGATGGATTAAGCATGCCCAGGAAATAGCATTTTCCCCACGGGAGCGTGCCAAGCTGAAATCCTTCCTGGGAGGTCTGTGGCAATTGCAGGCCACAGGGAGTCCCTTGTACCTGACTTTGTGTCCCAGCTTCCTGCCACACACACACACACACACACACACACACACACACACACATATATATATATATATATATATATATATATACACAAATGAACCCTGCTTGGCTGTGTACACAGCAAATGCCCTCCCCATGGTCCCACCACCCTGGCCCTGACCCTGACCCTTGCTCTCTGTGACTGGGTGGAGAGGAAAGTGTGGCCATGGGAACAACTTGGGCAGCCATGCCTGATCACTACTGGGACTCTCAGAACGAGCCTGGTCTGGCTTGCCCATGTGCAGGAGGCCTGGCTCTCTTGGCGTGGCAGAACTGGAAAGGCCTGGCAAAGTGGGGCATCCTCTGCCAGAAACCCTCATTCCCGGCAGTGACCCCTGGGCCTGTCGCTGGGATCTTACTTGGCCACTCTTCTCTGGGAGGAGAGAATGACCCCAGAGCAAGATGTAGCATGTGTCCTGGGGCTCCCCGCAAATCAGAGAGAGTGGGACTCCACCTGGGGGAGCCTCAGGCCCTTTCTCCATGGGCAGTATGGGGTGAGGGCCCCTCTCTCGTGACATGGGCCCTTGAAGTGCTGAAACTTTGAACAGCATGAATTTGGGGGATCGTGAGTAGCAACAGCTGTGACACCCTGAGTCTCAGATCATGTTTGCACTTTTTTCCTCTGGGATTTTGAAAGAGGGATTGTCAGGGGGTTATGGGTGTGGGGGTGGGAGAGGCCAAAGGTCAAGTACAATCACCTGGCTGTATTTTGTCTGCAGGGGCAGTGGGCCAGCAGGCCAGCTTCCTCTCCTGAGACCTCCACGGCCACTGTTGATGCCCCAGTCAACTAGACACTCTCCCACACAGCTGCCCTGGGACCGGAACATCTGTAGGGTCAGAGCGATAGCACAGCAGAAAGGGTGCTTGCCTCACACATGGCAGACCAGGGTTCGGTCCTCAGCACCTCACGTGGTCTCCCAAGCACCTCCAGGAGTGATTCGTGAGCAGAGAGTCAGAAGTAAGCCCTGAGCACTGCAAGGTGTGGCCTCAAAACAACAACAAGAGGGGCTGGAGCAGTCGTACAGCGGGTAAGACCTTGCACTCGGCCAACCCGGATTTGATTCCCAGCATCCCAGATGGTCCCCCGAGCACTGCCAGGAGTACTTCCTGAGTGCAAACTGGAGTATTCCAGAGTAACCCCTGAGCATCACTGGGTGTGACCCCCCCCCCCAAAAAAAAAGGCAAGGAAGAATATCTGCAACCCCACTCTGGAGGGACGGATGCCCTGGGCCCCAGCTTGAGGCTATGCACCCGGCCAGGGTCTGAGTCCTTCACACAATCTCCTTATGCCCTTTGTCCCTCTCTCACACAGCTGCCTTCCCCCAGGAGAGCAAAGTTCTCCCTTCAGCACATCCTCCTGCCTCGAGCCATGACTGAGCCCCGCCCTGTGGACCTTACGGGCATGGCTACACCATGTGAGCAACAGCCCAAACAGCTTGGGTCAGGCATGCAGGGCCCATGGGATCCTGCGCTAGACATGGACATGCTTTGGGGCACGGACAGAGATGTGCTTCCACAGGGTACCAGGCCACACCACAGTGACCAATCAGGCATGTTGGGGGGGGGGGGGGCGGGTGTCTCAGACGGGGCTCTGCAATGAGAACCAGCCTGAGTTGCATCATCCTATGCCCTATGGAGCTCTCCGTTGGCTCTGGGGGTGGACTTTCGGGCTTATTATTTCAGGGGGAGTCAGGAAAGGGGACTGGGACACACCCAGCCATGCTCAGGAATCACTCCTGGAGGAAATTGTGGCACCTAGTGGGGTGCTGGACTCAAACCTGAACCGGCCTGCTGGACTCTCATGCTGGCCCATGGAGTTGGCTTTTGGGACTTGGTATAACTTTCTGGTTGGGGGTCAGAGAGAATACATAGGGATTTGAAAGCGCTTGTCTTGTATGCCGTTGACCCGGGAGTGGCCCCAGAGCCCAAAGCCAGCAGTAGCAACCCCTGAGGGTTGACCCGAAGTACTGCCCGGGCCCCTGCCCTCCCTGCTCCCCGGGCACCCAAAGAAAAGAGTCTGTTAGGGGGATGGGGCAAGGGAGCTCAGTCTCTGATTCCCAGGGCCTCCCCAGCTCTCCATCCTCAGGGGAGCAGTCCTGCATCTCCCATTGTCTCCCCCACTTCTGTTCTCTAATTTGTCATTTTCTGGGCTGGAGCGATAACACAGCAGGTAGGGTGTTTGCCTTGCATGCCACCGACCCGGGTTCGGTTCCTCTGCCCCTCTTGGAGAGCCTGGCAAGCTACTGAGAGTATCCCACCTGCATGGCAAAGCCTGGCAAGCTACCCGTGACGTATTTGATATGCCAAACACAGTAACAACAAGTCTCACAGTGGAGACGTTACTAGTGCCCACTCGAGCAAATCAATGAACAATGGGAGGACAGTGCTATGGTGCTACAGTGGTACAGTCTTTCTCCCAACCCCCCTGCTCTGGACTGTGAGTGATTGAAGGTTCCAAATATGGCAGAGAGTGTGTGTTTGTGTGTGTGTGTGTGTGTGTGTGTGTGGACATACCTGGCAGTGCTCAGGGATTATTCCTGGCTCTGTGCTCAGGGATCATTCTGACAAGGCTCAGGAGACCATACGTGGAGTCAGGGACCAAAACTGAGTCAGCTGTGTGCCAGGTCAGTGCCCTCTCTGCTGTACTGTCACTCTAGTCCCTGAAACATATTTTCTAGCTTTCCAGTCATAGTTCAAAGGGCTCGTGTGCATACTTTGCATGTAGGAGGCCACAACTCGGTCCCTGGTGCCCCATCATTCCTCAGAGTTCTCAGAGCACTGTAGGGGGTAACCCCCAAGCACAGAGCCCAGAGTACCCATATCCCCCATGACCCAGCACAACTGGCTGTGGCCTAAAAATCAAAGGGACTGCTTTTGTAAGTGGATACATTCTATTGGCCATCTCTTAAAGTGCTGCAAACAATATCTGACTGCAATGGATCCCATAGAAAATCATTTTTTATATGAAGCTTCCATGTGAAGCCTCCCAAGAGGAGAGAAAATGAGTCTGACCTCAACTGAAGTCAAAGGAACATTTTTTTCCCTTGTATTTTTCGAACATTCTTCCTCGGTGGACAAGAGGGGGATGCTTGTCCATGTTGGTGCCAACAGGTTCAATCAGAAATCTGTCCCCCAGCGCTGCATTTTGAACTTCATCTTAAATTGCCCGTGGCTCATTGCTCTTGCCTCACATTTCATCTGTGCTGTTTCCTCTTTTCTTACGTCTACAGGTTGTGAGTTTAGAATAATAGAGGCAAGATCAAATCACCCCAAGCCATTTGCAGCCCTGGAAGCTGGCACCAAGCTGTCAGGAGCTGGCTGGCTGCCACCCAAGGAGGAAATGTTCTTCCCTGTTGCCAGCCTTATCAGAACTCAGAGCCAAAATCGTAGAAAAACCATGCTACCCGCACACAACGCCCCAGCCCTCCGGTTCCAGAGGTGAAGAGTCTCATCTAGCTAGCTGAGCATTGGCACTCTCTAAATCCCTCTCAAGTTTTTCTCACTGGATTATGCCTGTAACCTGAGCTCCAGGTTGTGAAATGTTGACACAGATACTCACCTGCTGCATCGCTGAAGTTCCCTTGTCATCCCTGCCGGCCACGCATGCTGTCTGCGTGCTTGCCTGCCACTTACGAGGCCCATCATTATCCCACATACCCTTTTTTTCATTGCAGAAATATTGGGGGGTTGCGTGGACTAGGGTGTTGAGGAGTGGGGAGAATAGAAATACAACTTACAAAAAGCGAGTGCTGGGGCTGGAGCGATAGCACAGCGGGTAGGGCGTTTGCCTTGCACACAGCCAACATGGCCGACACAGGTTCGATTCCCAGCATCCCATATGGTCCCCTGAGCACCGCCAGGAGTGATTCCTGAGCGCATGAGCCAGGAGTAACCCCTGAGCATTGCCGAGTGTGACCCAAAAAGCAAAAAAAAAAAGTGGGTGCTCACCTGTTTCAAGTATCTCCCCTCTCTCAGGTGCTGATTTTGATCTGACTCAGTTCTTATCATCCCGTTTATTGGAATGTGTCAGTTGTCTTTATTTCTGTGTTTGTTTTTGTTTGGGTGCCACGCCTGATGGTGCTACTGGCTCTGCACCCACAAATTACTCCTGGTGAAACTTGGGGAACCATATGGGGTGCTAGGAATTGAACCCTGGGCCAGCTGTGTACAAGGAAAATGCCCTTTCCGCTATGAGGTATCTTTCTGATCAGGACAAGGGGACAGAGGCTGGAGCGATAGCACAGCGGTTAGGGCATTTGCCTTGCACCCGGCCAACCTGGGTTCGATTCCCAACATCCCATACCATATGGTCCTCCAAGCACCGCCAGGAGTAATTCTTGAATGCAGAGCCAGGAGTATCCCCTGTGCATCACCGGGTGTGACCCATAAAGCAAAAAAAAAAAAAAAAAAAAAAAAAAAAAAAAAAAAGAGGAGGGGACAGATGAATTTAAATTTTTTATTTAAGTGTTGAGAAGATGGATGGAGCTGGAATCATGTCTTTCCTCCATCCACTGATCATCCCTTCCCAATTCCCAGTGCTGATGAGTCCCAACTACATGTCCAGGGACTGGGGCGTTAGCTCAGAGCAGGGAGAGCGGTTGCCTTTCACATGCCCAACCCAGGTTTAATCCCTGGCACCCCATATGGTTCCACGAGCACTGCCAGGAGTATTTTCTGACTTCAGAGTCAGTAATAAGCCTTGAGTACTGCTGGGCGTGGCCCCCAAACAAAATAACTACATCCACGCCTGCGCTGGGGAGGAAACAGAGAACATGGCAGCACGGTTGGGACTGCAAGTCTGGTCAGATGGCCCTGGGCTCACATCCTCATCCTGTGCTGAGTAGCAGGACTTTTACAAGGGCTGTTGTAACAGCGCTTCTGTTTCTGCCCAGGGTATGGTGCCAACACCCACCCACAGCTGCTAGAGGAATTGAAGAAGAAGGGGGTGTACTTTGCAAGGTACAGCTGCAGGCGTTGGTTTCTCACTGGAGTGGTGCCCATGGAGAGTCTTCAAGGCAGGAGTGAAAAAAGCAGGCAAGCCCTTGGGGACTAGCTCCTAGCCGAGGCTGCAGGCCACTGCCTGTTGGTGAAAGCTGATCTTAGATTCTTCTAATGTATCCTATATTAGATTTGGTTTGGGGGCTACACCTGAAGATGCCAGAGCATACTCCTGGCTCTGCACTCAGAGATCACTCCTGGCGGGGTTCTGAATGATGTTGGGGCTGGAACCCAGATCGGTGAGTGCAAATCAATCACCCTACCTACAAGTCCTATCACTCCAGCTCCTCCTAAGTGATGCTTAAGTCCAATGCCATCGTTTAAATGTCAGAAGAGGGGGCTGGAGAGATAATACAGTGAGTAGGGCACTTACCTTGTATGTGGCCAGCCTGGGTTAGATCCCAGGATTCCCATAGGGTTTTCCGAGCCCTCCAAGAATGATTCCTGAGTGCAAGCCAGGAGCTAGCCCTGAGAAGCCCTAGGTGTGACTCCCAAAGCCAAAATAATAATAATAATAATAATAATAACAACAACAATAATAATAATAGCACTGTAACTCTGTCCTCTCGTTGTTCATTGATTTTGTTCGAGCAGGCACCAGTAACGTCTCCATTGTGAGACTTGTTACTGTCTTTGGCATATCAAATACGCCACAGGGAGCTTGCCAGGCTTTGCCATGCGAGTGGAATACTCTTGGTAGCTTACCGGACTCTCTGCGAGGGATGGAGGAATCAAACCCAGGTTGGCCACGTGCAAGGCAAATGCCCTACCTGCCATGCTATAATAATAAATGTCAGAAGAGTGTGTGAAAGCAAATACAGCGAGGAAGGGGGTAACCTTGCATGCAACTGACCCCGTGCAGTCATCAACATCACATATTACCCTCTGAGCACCATCAGGAGTGATCCCTGAGCACAATGTCAAGAGTCAGCTCTGAGCATTGGCAGTTGTGGCCCAAAAGCCAAAACTTTCTCTTTTTCTATGAGCCTGCAGAGTCAGACCTGATGATCTGCTTGAAATAACCCACATACCAGTGTCACATCTTGAAATGTCTGTTTGGGGACCGAGACCTTGGGGCACCAACTCCCCCCACATTCAGCAGCTGATGGGAGCCAGTGTCTTGGTGTGTGAGTTTCTGTGTCAGCTACAAAACAGGACAAACATTATAACAAAGCTATTTTGTGTCAGGCTCTAACGTGTGCGCTTCTTGTTCTGCTATCAGATTCGGGCATACATACGAAGATTTTCACTTGGCAAATGAAAAACTACCAAGGAGTGGGGGAATGAAGCTGCTGATGAATGCTGGAATCGGGATCCCAACATCTGTCTTACTCTGAGACCTTGCTCTGTCCTCCATGCCAAACAGCCAGGTCTGCAGCCCCGTTATGGATGAAGGGATTTGTCGTACACACCACTGGACTCTCTGTTTGCAAGTTGAACACTATGACAGATTTTTTTTTTTTTTTGCTTTTTGGGTCACACCCGGCTATGCACAGGGGTTACTCCTGGCTCTGCGCTCAGGAATTACCCCTAGCCGTGCTCAGGGGACTATATGGGATGCTGGGAATTGAACCCGGGTCTGCCGCGTGCAAGGCAAACGCCCTACCCACTGTGCTATTGCTCCAGCTCCTATGACAGATTTTTTGATAGATGACAAGAGTTTGGATCCTCATGACTCCTGCTCTCAAGAAGATTCTAGGTAAGAAGATGGCTACACAGATGAGGATATTCTTTGCATTCAGGAGGTCCAGATTTGGTTCCCAGCACTGCATGGATCTCCAAGCACTGACAGGAGTAGCCTCTGAAAGGTTCTGGTAAGGAGGACAAGGAAGAGGAGGAAGAGGCGGAGGAGGAGGAGAAGGAGGTGTGGGAGAAGACGGGGAAGAGGAGGAGGAAGAGGCAAAGAAGAAGGGGGAGAAGGAGGAAGATGGAAGGGCAAGGGACAGGGGAAGGAGGGGCAGGGAGGGAGAGTGAGAGAAGCAGAAAGGGAGGTGAAGGGAAAAATAAGGAGAAGGGCAAGGAGAAGAAAAAGAAGAAGGAGAAAGAGATGATTCTAGAAGCATGGGTGGCAGTGAGGCTAAGCAGGTGGTGCAGGTAAAGAAACAACCAAGTGCTGTGGATGTTCAGGGCTCCGGGAAGAGGTAGCATGTGACCTGGGCCCTGAGCAGTGAGGAAACATAATAAGCAGAAAAGGAAGGAAAGAAAATCCTGGGCAGAGGTATAGCCAGAGAGAAGACACCAAAGTAATCTGCAGTGAATTGAGGTCTGACGGAGAGTTACTGTGGAACATGGATGGGTCCCAAAAGACAGGATGCAATTGAGGTCCTGAATGGCTTTAGAGGAAGCCTAAAGAATCCCTACTTCCTGTTTTCTTCCTGCTGAGGCCCCAAGTACCTGTATTTTTCTCCCTCGTGCTATCCACCGGATCCTTCTGGCCCTTACTTTGGCCTCTGTAGCACAAGAAGAGAGAAGATTCAGGCAAATGCAAGATAGGTTGAAGGCACTCAGAGCTGATGATGTCTGACTTGGTTCTGACTGAAAGAATTGAATATAAACATCAAATAAAGCTGCATTAAATGACCTTGAATATTTGTCCTTAGATATATGTTGTCCAGAGAAACTCTTGCACAGATCAATCAAGGAAGTATGATTTGTAACAACCAAAAAGCACAAACCAAGCAAAAACTCAACAATAAGAGAGTGGAGAAGTAAACTGGGGTATAGTCGGAGAATGAAATGGGTAACCTTCACAAAGATGAGTCACAGTATTTTTCAGTTGAGTGTTTTGCCCTCTAGGAGATATTTGTCAATTTCTAGAGACATTTTCATTTGTCATAGCTGAAAGAGTGCTCTTGGCACATAGGAGGTGGAGTCCAGGAATGGTGTTAAATATCCTACAACGATCACCCAGACCAATCTGTCAACAGAGTGAAGATGGAAAAAACCTGAGCCATGGACATTAATATGGATGAATCTCAGAAATAGAATGTTGGTGCAGAAAACAAGTTGCAAAAGTATAGAATAGAAGAAAAGCAAAATGGAAAGAATACATTGTTTACAGACTCACATGTGTAGAGTAAAATTCTAAGAAAAGCAAGAAAATAACACAAAAAATCATAGAGAAACTAAAGGGTAAACTTGGGAAGGAGTAGACAGAAAATACCATGATGGGGCCAGAGAGATAATACAGACTGGGTGTTTGCCTTGCGTGCACACAACTGATCCGGGTTTGATCCCCAGTATTCCATATGGTCCCTGTGCACCACTAGAGTAATTCCTGAGTGCAGAGCCAGGAAAAAACCCTGGAATTGATAGGTGTGGCCTCAAAACAAAAAAAGAAATTAAAAAAATGCAATGCCAGTGGTATGCTCTATTTCTGAAACGAAAGGATGGGCTCCTAGTATTTATATCATGGATAATGTTATTTTCATATAAATATCAAATGTCTCAAAATTAAGCCAATGTATTTCAATATATTTCAAAATACATGTTAATACATTTGTCTCTGTGTGGTTTCAAGCCACACCCAGCAGTGCTCAGGGCTTATTCTGACTCTATGCTCAAAGGATCATACCGGACAGTGTTCAGAAGCCCACATATGGTGCCAGAGATCAAACCAGCATAGGCTGCATGCAAGGCCAGTGCCCTAAGTCCTTTTCTATCTCACTGGCCCAGATACTACTATGTAGTTTCAAGAATGTATATCATCCTGTTAACAATGGTATGTCTGGGGAGTGAACTTGTAGGGGGTACCCTTTTGTTCTTTTTGGTTTTGTTCCACAAGTAGGGAACTCTCAGGGGTTATTTCCAGTGATGCTCAGGATCCATGCAGTGCTGAGGGTGGAATCCAGCCTTCCAAATGCAGAGCGTGTGTTCAACTCATTGACCTCTCTCTCTGGTCCTGGGTAATCTTTTCTTTTGAATTATTATTATTATTTCTACTTTCAGAGAGCATATGCAAATGTTTATATTGGAAAGAAAATGAGAAGGAAAGAAACAGCATATAAATAATATATTAGAGTCCTTTCATACACAAAGGCTATGCTTTAAAACCTTGGGTATATTTAAATCCAGACACTCCTTCCATGATTCATTGAGTACCATGAATTATGAAATAAGGCATAATTGTATGTATCACTAAGAAAGAAAAATAGATACTGCCAAATAAACTATGACACAACACTTTCTTATCACTTAGAGGTTTTTTTTTTATTGTGTGCTTACTGAAAGAGCGCCTGACTCCAAATTTACTGAGATACTTACTTTTATTACATGTCAGTCATACTTAGAGACAAGGAAATTGGCTAAGTTTTTCCTAAAGTTTCTTCATATTCCAAGGCTGACAGTTCTCATTCACTTTTCAACAGACAACAATTGATGTCTCTGTTTCTGCACGGCATTGTGTTTAATTTAGTCACACACACACACACACACACACACACACACACACACACACACGCCATCTCTGATGACAAGAGGCCTGGAGAGCGCTTGAGATTCATCCAGGCTCCAGCCTCCCATTTTATGAGATGAGCTTCTAGAAGGTACCTACAGAGGTTTGCAAACAGCAAGCAACACTCATCTTTCTTCTGGACGTACCTCTTAAGCGGTTTGTTGATGGAAACCTCAGTGCTTGGCAGCTGTCTGGTCAAACCACAGAGAGCTGTAGCCAAGTTCCCATGTGCACAGGCAATGCCAGCCGCACTGCAGCCTTCTCTGGTTATAAGATCAGAGCACTGTCAGATGCCATTGATTGCCAAAGATGTTAGATCTTAGAGATATTCTAATAGGAAAGCAATGCATGTATCAGACTTGATGATTTGTGGGAAAACTATGTTCCTTCCCCCTAAATGCAACCATGACCAGGAAGCAGACAGTAATAAGAAAACAAAGGAGCTGGAGAGATAGTCTAGTGGGAAAGGTGCTCACCTTACATGCATATGATCCTTGGAATCCCATACGGCTCTCAGAACAATTCCTGAGAACAGAGCCAGTCCTGAGCACCCCCTGAGTATGCCTAAAAACTAAAAATCAAACAAACAAAATGAAGTAAAAGAGAAGTGAAGGAGAAATGGCTGCAGATAGGCCATAATCCTTCAAGCCCTCATAAGAATGGCCTTGTACCAACTTAGTAAATCCTCACACAAGGACTTATGACCCCATGGTGAGACAGAACAATTTTCACAAATTTTCTTTTACTGACGTGGTTTTTTTTTTTTTTTTTTGCTTTTATGGGTCACACCCAGCGATGCTCAGGGGTCACTCCTGGCTCTGCACTCAGGAATTACTCTTGGCAATGCTTGAGGGACCATATGGGATGCCAGGGATCGAACCCGGGTCGGCCGTGTGCAAGGCAAATGCCCTACCCACTGTGCTATCACTCCGTCCCCCTACTGAAGTTTTTTTGGTAATTCTGTTAGCCATTTAATTGTAACAAGCAATATAAATTTTTTTTTTTTTTGCTTTTTGGGTCACACCCGGTGATGCACAGGGGTTACTCCTGGCTCATGCACTCAGGAATTACTCCTAGCAGTGCTCAGGGGACCATATGGGATGCTGGGAATCAAACCCGGGTTGACCGCAAGGCAAACGCCCTACCAGCTGTGGTATTGCTCCAACCCCCTAAAAGAAATTATTTTGTGCTTGTAAGGGGGCAGGCTTGGCAGGTGGTTGGGAAAATGGGGACAATGGTGGAGGGAAGTTCCCACTGGTGATGGGATTAAAGTTGGAATATTGCATGTCTGTAACAAATGCATCATGAACAATATTGTATACCATGGTACTTAAATAAAGAGGGGTAAATAAAGGATATAGAAAACTCTTTTTAAAAGTATAGAGTTATGGGGCTGGAGCGATAGCACAGTGGGTAGGGTGTTTGCCTTGCACATGGCTAACCCGAATTCGATTCCCAGCATCCTATATGGTCTCCCGAGCACCACCAGGAGTAATTTCTGAGTGCATGAGCCAGGTGTAAGCCCTTTGCATCACTGGGTGTGACCCCAAAAGCCATAAATAAATAAATAAATAAATAAAAGTATAGTGTTGTGCCAACAACTACTGTAAGGAGCACTGTGCACGATGCTCTAGTAGTCAAGAGGCTCTATGGAGAAGTGAAAAAAAAAAAATCAAAGGAATCCCTTCACTTTTGATTCAATCATAGTGGGCTGACAGTTCTAAGCAGTGTCATGGATCCAAAAAATAATCTCCTTGGAAAAAGTTGGTTGGTCAAACTATGTCAGCTGCATGATCTGTGGATTCAAACCAAGGGAGCAAATATTGTTGCATTTTAATTATGAATGGATAAGCACTCATATTTGACATCACTCTCTGCCATTATGACTATCTGTCCCTTGTCTTACATGGGATTGAACCTGGGACTCCAGCATGTAAACCATGCACTCGAACGTTTTTGAGTTTTCTTCCCAACCCTGTATTTAAAACATTGAACCAAAAGATGTTGACTTCAGGGAGCTGGAGAGGTAACTCAGTGAACTGAGCGTATTCTTGGCATGCAGGAAGCTGGATTTGATTCACAGCATTGCGTGGTTTCCTCATCCCCCAGCCTCCAAACACCAGAGGTGTGCCTCTGCTAATTTTTGTTTTATTTTATTTTAAATATGTGCCCAGGGGGGAAAGCACATACCTCATACCTTGCATGTTCACATTGCTGAGTATAATCCCTGATACTACATGGAGCCCAAGATACTGTAGCATCAGGCCCTGGTAGCTCCTAGCAAACTAGGAGAGACCCACACACACTGCACTGTAGTACTGCACTGTCCTCCCGTTGTTCATCGATTTGCTCGAGTTGACCCAGTAATGTCTCAGTCATGAGACTTGTTACTGTGTTTGGCATATCGAATATGTCTCGGGTAGCTTGCCAGGCTTTGCCGTGCGGGCGAGATACTCTCGGTAGCTTGCCGGGCTCTCCGAGAAGGGTCTTGAAATCGAACTCTGGTCGGCTGGGTCGGCCTTGTGCAAGGCAAACACCCTGCAGAGGCAGTATCGTAGCCAATGAGGTTTATCAGAGGCGCGATTATTACTAATTGAAACCCCCACACAACACAACACTAAAAAATAAACTGAGGCGGGAGAGATGGCTCAAAAGAATGAAGTCATCACGTGGTAATCTAAGCACCTCTGGGAGTGACCCCCCCAATGAACCATGAGCTAGGGGTGGTCTGAGAGCATATGTGGGTGTGTCCCCAGTTCAAAAATCAATGAATTCATTCCACTTACTATATTGAAGCCAAGTAAGAACTGAGGGAGGAGAAACAGGTTTACTTGGTAGAAATTTAAATGTTCACAATTGTTTACTTGAATGATTTTTGATTTACTGTTAGAATGATTTTGAATGATACATTTTAAACTTTTTTAAAATTATGACTTACTTAAAAATGAAAGATTAAACTATGAAAACAGAAACTACAACAAATTAATAAGTAGTTGTGCTTCCTCTTTGGTTTTTCGTGGTGCTGAGAATCAAATTTATGTTTTCTACTTGCTAGACACGTGCTTTACCACTGAGCCACATCCCAGCCTCTTGCTTCCTCTTTTAAAAAAGACACAAGGAGTGCGGTAGAGATAATGCAGAGGTTTGGGTGCTTGCCTTGCACGTAGTTAACCCAGATTAGATCCCCAGAGCTCTATTGTTTTCCGAACCCCACTAGGAGTGATCCCTGAACACAGAGCCAGAAGTCAGCCCTGAACACTGCCAGATGTGCTCCTCCCTCAAAAAAAGAAAAGACCAGTTGAGAACAGTTGCTCTCACCTAAGATAGATTCCCATTGCCTTGCTCCCCTTCTGAAGAGTTTGGTGTATTGAGTACCTACTATGTGTATATCATAGTTGCCTCTCATTTCCAAGTAGGATTAAACAGTTGTGAAGTTCAGATGACATCTAGCCTCTGGGTCCTAGCTTTTTCTTCTACTATAGTAGAAGTGTATCTAAGAAATTTTCTTCCTCTTCCTTTTTTTGTATTTACTCATTTGTTACCTAGAGACCAGGGAGAAAGCTCAGGAACAGAGATGTGTGCCTTGCATGCACAAGAACTTGATTGCAGGGTTGGCGAGACAGTACAGGGGGCATGCATCTTTGCATGCAGCTGATGCCAGTTCAATGCCCTGTACAATGCCCAGTTCAATGCCAGTTCAATGGTCCCTGGAGCCCTACTAAGAGTGATCCCTGAGCACAGAACCAAGAGTATCTCTGAACACCAAAAAACAAAAGTGTGTGTGTGTGTGTGTGTGTGTGTTTGTGTGTATGTATAAGGGGCAGAGAGATTGAACAGGAAGTAAGGGACTTGCCTTGCTAGCAGTTACTTCTGCCAAGTGTGATTCAATCCCCAGTACTGCATGTGGTCCCCACTGCACTGCCAAGGGTCATTCCTGACAACAGAGCTAGGTGTGTCCCTAAACCAAACAAACAAAAGGATTAGAGGCTAATCCCTGGCACTTTGTGGCACCCCAACACTGCCATACGTGGCCCTTAGTGATCCCAGCACCACTGAGCCAAAACCCTGACCTATCTGGCCCAGTTACCAGAAACTATGCACCCCTTAAGTACTGGTTGGGAGCCCCTTTGCAAAATCACCAAGGTAAAATAAGCTCTGTTGTTTGTTTCTTTGGGCCACATCCTGTGGTGCTCAGAGCTTACTCCTGGCTCTGCACTCAAGAATTACCTCTGGCGATGCTTTGGGAACCAAATGAGATTCTGGAGATCAAACCCAGGTAGGCTGTGTGCAAGGCAAATGCCCTACCCACTGTATTATTTCTCCAGCGCCCCCCCCAAAAAAAGCTATTTAAGTAACATTTATCTCACTCAGAAATAATCTTTTCTGAGTTATCTCATTTCACTCTGTGTGTGTGTGTGTGTGTGTGTGTGTGTGTGTGTGTGTGTGTGTGTCCCAAATGGCAGAGCTGCCAGCTAGCATCAGGCTTGGTGAATATGGATCACCAAGGGTTTGAACTTATGATCTTTTGCTTGTAAGGTTGCAAGGTATGTGCTGTTTGTTACTTTGGTAGTCTTTCAGGACCTCATTTCCTTCCTCACCAACCTTATGAGGCAGGAATTATTCCCACTTTGCAAGGGACAAACTCCTTGCTCAAGATCATGCACTTAATAACTGCTGGAACCAGGAAGGGACCCTCAGATCCAGGAGTGGGCTCATCCTCCTTTGCACTCACAGCTGTCCTTGGGAGAAAATGTGAATTAATCAAAGGGCTATATTATCTGTGGATGCAGAGGGTACAGGTTTAAAGAGCAACTTAAGCAATTTTATCAACATTCGGCATTTTAAATTTTGTTTCTGTCCTGTCTTGTACAAGGGGGGAAATGTTTGAAGAGCTTTAGGGGGGGGTAGTATTTATTACCCAGGTACTTGGGAATATTAATAATCTTTCACTGAAGACCAACCATGCACTGAGCAGAGCATGGGAGAGAAAAAACAGGCAAGAGCTTACTGATTAGTGTTGGGGGTGAGGTTCTCAGGTAGATCAGTGTTGGGGAACTGAGAATGCGCCCTGCAGTGAGGTGCAGAACACTGGCTGGAGAGATAACATCTGAGAGGGGCTGCGAGCACAGGCTTCTCAGAGCCGTGGCAGGGCGAGGCAAGGAGGATTGAGACTAGATGTGGTGGGAGAAAAGGCTGGGTGGAAGGATGAGGAATCAAGTGGAAGGAGGAGGAGCTAGGTGGGAGAGGAGGAACTAGGTGGGGGAAGGAGGAATTAGGTGGGAGGAGGAACCAGGTGAGAGAAGGAGGAGCTAAACAGGAAGGGGAGGAGCTAGGTGGACAGAGAGGAGGAAGATGAGCTAGGTGGGAGGAGGAGGAACTAAGTGGGGGGTCTGAGGAGACAGTTGGGGGAGAAGGAGGAGTTAGGTGGGAGGAGGAGGAGCTAAGTGGGGAAGGAGGAGCTAGGTGGACGGAAGGCACAGCGGCTGCTGGAGTCAGATACTGACAGATACTCTTCTGGAATCAGATACTGGCAGTTTATCAGAGATCAGCATCTAGAAAGGAAGGAAGTGGAGGACAGGCGTGAGGAAGCAGAGCTTCCATGCAGACTTGCTGGAGAGCCAACAGCATGGAGTGGGCCAGGTTGCAGTGACCAGCCCTTCCCCTTCTCCCCCTGTGCCACTGCAGGGATGCCACGTGACCCTTGGGGCAGCTGCTCAGCTCCGTGGTGGACGTTGGAGTGACTGAATGAGAGTGCCCAAATCTGAGCTCACCTTTGGAAAGGAGAGCTTCAAGGGCAAAGGTGGAATTTCATCCTGGGTTTGTTTGTCCAGCTGCTCCCTGGGACCAGGCCTTCCTCTTCCACAGGGCCAGGGTGCTGGGTCATTGGCTGTCTTTGGCATGGGGGACACCGCCACAGAGTGCAGCTGAGTGGTGGCCTGACCCTGAGGGGCAATCAGAGCCGTTTCCGCTGGAGTCTGGGACTCCCTAAGGCTCTTATGTGGGAAACACACAGCTGTAAGGGCAGGACAAAGATCCATGACTCAGCGTGCCCTGAGGAACAGAGAAAGGGCCAAGCAGTAATATAGCTGGGAGGGCACTTAACTTGCACAAGGCCTGCCCCGGGTTCCATCTCCAGCACCCCATATGGTCTGGAGCCCGCCAGGAGTGATCTCTGAGTACAGAGCCAGGAGTAAGCCTTGAGCAACACTGGGTGTGACATAAAAGCAACAACAGTATAAAAGCACTTTCCCTTAATGGATCCATTTCCCATGAAGTCCAAAGTGGGGACGGATTAAAGACTATTAGACAAAGAAACCACGAGAGCGAGAGCGTTAGCACGGGGTCACGGGTGCTGGCAATGGAAGGAAGATGGGTCTGAGAAAAAGATAAGTTGGGCGACTCACTGAACACAGAGAAGGGAAAGGGAAGGAGGAGAGAAAGAGGATGCACTTCCAGCCTTTGTAGGGTGGGGCATAGCTCAGGAAAGCAAACTTGGGAGTGGGGAAAGCCCAGTCAGGCTGTGGGCAGAGAAGCTGCCTTCCTACAGCCCAGCTCGCAGGGGGCTTCCAGTCTGAGCCCAACATTGCCCTTGTTTTGTATTGTTTGATTTGGGAGCCACACCCAGCAAAGCCTGGAAGCTACTCCCTGAACATTGGTTGGGGACCATCTGGTGCTAGGGGTCAAGCAGGAGCTCCCACCAGCAAAATGTGTGCTCAGGCTCTTTGAGGCCCTTAATATAGTACTTGAGGTGGGGGTGATAATCAGGGGGACTACATGGAGTTACTCAGGGCTTATTCCTGGCTTTGGACTCAGGAATCACTCCTAGAGGTTCTCAGGAGACCATATAGGAGGCCTGGGACCACATCTTCTTCAGTTGCATGCAAGGTAAGTGCCCTACTCACTGTGTTATCTCTCTGGCCCCCTCAATGTGGTACTTCTAAATAACTGTCTATTCTCCAGGGAAAAATGATCTCCCTGCTCCTCCATGGGCTCATATTTCCACTCTTGTCTATCTATCCATCCCATCCAAACAAGGATCTCATCAACTACATCTTCAATTAATTCCATTGATTCATTGACGCTCAATCAAGTTTCAGTGGAGTGCTCATCAAGCATTTGTAGAATGGGCCACAGCACACCAGATACTGAAGCAAAAATCTGATGAAGGAAGCCTTTCAGGTCATAGTCCAAGAGGACGATGACCTCCCCACCAGTCATAGCCAGACAGTGTGGAGAGACAGGAGCACATGGAGTGAACAGACATGTGCAGCTTGATGAGTTCTTACAAAGGGATTGCATCCACCTCCCCATGAACCTGAATCAAGAAAGAACGAGCTTGGTCCTGGAAGTCCCTTTTGGTTCACAGCCAAAGCCTCTCCTGCAGCATCTGGAAAGACAGACAAACTTTGGTTCAAGCAGTGGCAAGGGTCCACCCAGAGACTGCGGCTGCGCAGAGGAGAGGCAGCTCGACTGCAGGGAAGAGCTGAGCATGGGAGAGAATCGGCTGCCACACTGCAGTGGGAACGCATTCAGTGCAGTGAGTCCTTGGAGTACTCCGTTCCGGTGCAGGCTCAACCCCCAGCACTGCCAGGTATGGCTCCCAAACTAAGACCTGGTAGACAGGAGCAAAAACTTCCACTCTCAAATGGAGGTGCATCAGGGGCTTTCTGTTTGGGGGTCGCACCCGCAGTGCTCAGAGCTTACTCCTCGCTCTATGCACAGGGACCACTCCTGACAGGGCTTGAGGGACCACATGAGATGTCGGGGATAGAGCCTGAGTCAGCTGTGTGCAAGGCAAAATGCCCTCCCTGCTGTATGATCGCTGAAGCCCAGCACTGGAGATGTTTAAGAGCCATAAGTTTGGGTCAGCTTCCCAGGCTCTGAAAAGCAACCACCAGCTCCAAAATGGGCCTTGGAATAGAACACTGCAGGGACTTCATGAGAATCTGCCGCCGGATCTCCAGCCTTTATGCAGGTTGAAACTGCACAAAGCAACACCCTGGCAGAGCTACATGGTACTGACTCAAGCCGTTTAATTTCACAAACACCCACACAATATTAGAAGGGGAATTTTTTTAAAGCAATAAAAAAAAAAAGAAAACCCCGAATAATTGCTATACATGTTTCTACAATCCTGACATTGGAATAACTTACCTGTAAACACCTTCCTTGAATTGGTTAACCGGATGTATCACATATGGCAAAGAAAATCGCTTATCTTACAAAGGGCTTTTAAAGAGGGAGAGGCAATGGGGCAGGGGCTGGAGACATAGGATAGTGGATAAGGCGCTTGCCTTGAATGCAGTCGGCGTGGGTTCAATTCCTGGCACTGGTTATGGTCCCCCGCAAGCCCTTCCAGAAGTGAGTCCTGAGCACAGAGCCAGGAGAAAGCCCTAAGCACTGCTGGGAATGTTCCCTCGCCAAAAAAAAAAAAAAAAAAGCCACAAAATGAGAGGCAGGAATGAGGCATAGTTTCTTCCGGTGAGGTTGTGATAATGCTTTGATTGGAAAGAAGGTGTGAGGTAGAATAGATTTATATAAAAGAGAAGTGTCCTTTAGCCATGGTTATTTCACTGAAAAAAAAACAAAATAAGAGGATCAGAGTGGGAGGGCTCTTGCCTTGCATGCAACCAACCCAGGTTCAATCCCTGGCAAACCAAATAGTCCCTCAAGCACCGCCAGGAGTAATACCTGAGTGCAGAGCCAGGAGTAACCCCTGAGCATTGTCGTGTGTGAATTCACCCCACCCCCTCAAATAGATAAAAAATAAAATGAGCATCCGGCATGGCCTGTGAATTTTGATTATGATCTCTGAAGCTGAGTGCAGAGGTGTCTCTGTAGTCATCTCCCCTCTTCACCACCTGAAACTAGAGTTTCTCTGCTCTCACTTACTCAAACATTATGCTTCTCTGTATGATGTTTGAAGAAAGGCCTTGCAGAAGATGACTCTATGACCTGTGCTGCCTGCTTTGTAAGCATATGACCATGGGCTCAAGCCTTGCCGCCACCCCACACACTACCATCCTCAAAGCTCTGAGTGAAGAAACACTACAACCAAAAGAATATGGCACCAAGTGAGCACCTGCGTGAGAAGCACCATGACCCCTGGCAGTCACTGCACGGGGTGTGCCTAAGTAGAATCCGGGGTGTATTCGTGTGCAGGTACCACCAGGAAAGAAGTACAACTGAGGCTGAAAGCACAAGCCCCTGGAGTTTACAAGCTGGTGCTCGATTCCCCGTAATCACCGCATCTAGAGTGTCTGAGCACTCAGCCAGAGAGAGGCACATGTGTGACCACCAGTCCTTACAAAATAAAACAAGATAGTGCCAAAAGGGATAAGATGCCTTCCAGGTCTGTGATGCTCTATAGCTCCAGGAAGCCTGGCTTGTAAAAGGGATGGACAATACAAAGAGTTATCAAATCATTCCAATGTGTAAGAAATTTACAGGTCCAAGGCACGTGCATAAATGCTGGGGGTGAAGCAACGTGTACATGCAACGTGGATGTCCTAGGATGAGGAGGAAAATAAAAAAGATGAGTTAAGTGCTCAGGAGGTGATGTTAGAAGTCTCTGGGAGAAGGTGATATTCTCATGAGTGCTAAATGAAGAGAAGGTGTACCGGGCATGGAAAAAACAAGGAGGAAGGAATGGAATTAGTTAGAGAGGTGAGCATGAGCAAAATCACAGAGGCCACAAGGGGAGCATAGTTTGGAATCTACAGGGAGTCCCTCTGTTCCCTACATACTCAGGGAGAGCAGCTTGGAAGGACCAAGGAGACAGAGAAGTTGGTGGGAGAACAGTGTGTGAATGTCCACCCCAAATTCCCAACCCCTGGGAGCTCTGTTTTGGATTAATGCTGAATTCTGCGAGTATGAGACCAGCTTGCAAGAAGCTTGTTCAATCATTGACTGTGTCACTCCTTTTTCCTGTTATTTAGCAACTGCCTACGATTAAGTAAAAGAGGAATGCATTGATAAGACAGTGGGTGAGTCCACAAGAAAATGCTAGAAAAGGAAGAGTCAGCAGGGCTTACTCTGTGCTCTGTCCTGTGAAAAAGAACAGGATGGGCCATGAGTATTCTCAATGCAAAAAGATTGTTTCAGTGTCTGTATGGGTACATCCTTCCACTCACAGGACTTGGGATCAGACTTTGATACTGGCTCTTCTGGGAGAAGAAAGTCTCCTGGGATGAGGAGGCAGAGTTGGTCTCTCCAAGGCAGGCAAGGCCTTGGGAGTTTGGGAGTAAGAAGTTCATGGGTAGCAAATTCCCTAGACAACAGGGTATCCCAGACCACGGTGGTATGAGAGTCTGGGAGCAAGAGCTTTGCGACAAGCTTGAAGTAGAGAGAATAGAGTCATCTCCCAAGTGGGAAAAATTGTCTCAGAGGTGATCATGATGGACCCAAAAGGGCTTTCCCCCACTTCTAGCCTCCTGGGATTCTTATATAATTATAGCGAAGAAGAACCTCTGCTAAAACAATAAGCCACTATCCTAGGAAAAGAAAATGGATGTTCCAAGTCACTTTAACTGACTTTAAAGAGACGATGAGACTTACTGCTTCTTGCATCCAAATATTGTGTTGCAGATGCTTGCTTCCCTAATGGCTTGTCAGTGGGTGTTAAGACATGACCAGACCTGTGTTTTGGAAAGATCATGCTGGCAATTGCCAGAGGAAGTACTAGAGCCGGAGAGATTGTGGAGAGACCAGTTAAGATGTCTATGGGAGAGGTTCATGGAGCAAGAATGCCAGAAATGGAGGCTGGCATTGGATTTGAAAGGCATGTTGGAGGTAAAATTGACTGGTCTTTGGCAGCCAATTAAAATAATAAATGCTAAGAGGGAATGCATGTGTGCAGATGGCACTGGAGTGGTAGATTGTAACTTGGCTGTCCTCCAGAATCACCTGGGAATCGTCAACGCCTCCATTCCCCCAGTGCCCCAACCCATGCCTCAGGTAATTAAATCTGAAATGCTGCCCATGATACCCTAGTGTAGGTATCAGCGAAGGTAGCCAAAGTTGGAGTCTCTGCACTATGAGTTTCCATTTGGTAAACAAGTGTGAAGTGGTTAAGGTATTAAATGAGATAGGGAACAAATAGTTCTTTGTGGCTGGAGTGTAATTGAGGTTAAGAAGGGGTAAGAGAGCAAGTTCAGGCAGAAATAATGTGTTGTATTTGGGAGGTACAGACTGCAATTAAAGCCATGCCGGATGTCCCAAGGAGGTGGCTGAAAGCAGGAAGGGGAGGGACTTGGAAAGGGCGGGGCAACACTTCTGTAAAATGGGTCAAGATTTAGAACACTGGTTGGAGAGAGAACAGCAGCTGAGGCACTTGTCTTGATTTGAGCTTGATCTTCAACACCGTACATGCTCCCTCTACCCCAACCAGAAGTGATCCCTATGTTCAGAGCCAGGAGTGAGCTCTGATCACCACTAGGTGTGCCCCACATTTCCCCTATCCCCCTCCCCCACCAAAGAAAACACGCTTTAGAACAACTTCCAGGGAGAATGAGAAGGTTCTGAATTGGGAAGCATAGCAACACTAAAAAAAGAACCTAAGTGTCAGGCCCTCGCAGTGAGGGAGTAGGTAAGAGTATCCTATAGTAAGTATAATAGTAACCTGGTGTTAAACCTGTTTCTGAATTTGATCAACAAACATTCATCCCAATCATTGGCATGCTGAAGCCAGCTTATACCAGTTTGCAGTAACAAATGACCAGATCTTACAGAAACTTTGTCAGCCAGTCATGATTAAGATCGCATGATAAGAACCAAAGAGGATACAGTGGGTAAGATGCTTGCCCTGCACACAGTTGATACAGATTTGATTCCCGGTACCACAGATGGCGCCTCAAATCCAGAATCCTGAGCACAGAGCCAAGAGAAGGCCCTGAGCACAGCTGGGATCCCAAATCCCCACAACCTCCCTCCCTAAATTGCATTATATAACTGGGTATATATTAAATTCTAAAAGTAAAAACAATCAATGCCTGTCACTTCCAAATGTAATACATGTGACTGTCACATGCGCTCTTGAGGAAGTCTACTGCATGTGGATGTTAGAAATACTACGTAACAGTGTGCTAACCTACATCTCTTCCTACCTCTGCATTTTCTGACTTGACATCAAGAGCCTGAAATTGGCTTGAAATTGAGTGAAATCTTTCTGTTTCGCAAGTTGGCAAATGATACAAACCAGGGCTGACCACTTCCTTGCCAACGCATACATACAAAAGTCAGATGTTAAACATTGACCAGCAGGTATATTGTTGTTTTCAATTGATGCTACATCTCTTGATGCTGTCCAAGTGCCATGATATCCACTGGACAAAAATCAAAGAACTGTAAGAGCTTAATGTAGCGATGAAGTAGAAAAATCAGCAATCTGTCTCAGCTCTGACATTAACTAGCAGTGTCCTTAATGTTTATTCTCCTCAGCTGCCTTTTGCAGTTTATACTCACACAATATGGGGGTTGAAAAGCAGCAGGGGGTGCTGGAGCAATAGCATAGTGGGTAGGGCATTTGCCTTGCCGACCTGGGTTCGATTCCCAGCATCCCACATGGTCCCCCAAGCACCGCCAGGAGTAATTCCTGAGTGCATAGCCAGGAGTAACCCCTATGCATCGCCGGGTGTAACCCAAAAAGCAAAAAAAAAAAAAAAAAGCAGCTAGGGCATTTGCCTTGCATGCAGCTAACCCAGGTACAATCCCTGGCACCCTGTTGGTTCCCCCACGCCCTGCCAAGAGTGATCCCTGAGTGCAGAGCCAGGAGTAAGTCCTGAGCACAGCCTAGTGTGGCTTTAAAAACACAAAAAAAATTTTAAAAAGACAATATAGACTATGTGCTCATTATATATCTTTAGATTAATAAATTAGACCAACTGGTAATAAAATAAATGTATTCATTAATATTGGTAACAGAAACCAATTTGTGCTAACATTTGCCCAAAAAAGGGGGAGTTATTATGAGAATACAGAAGTGTCTTATGGAATCTCGCTAAGTAGCCAAGTCTCAGAAAAGAACTGGAAAGCTGTCAGAAATTTCTCCTTTTTCCTTCTCTGTAGTTTTCCTGTTCGGGCTTACTGGCTTTCTTTGCTCCTCAACCTTGTGGCAGAAACCACCTCTCCTAAATCCTAAGTATTGAAGCCCCCTCAGGAACACTGAGAAGGAAATCTTACTCTTGACTCAGGGAAGACATTTATTGGCCCAGGTTGCTTTGGATACTCAAACTGGACCTGTTAGTCAGCTTCTTCTTCCACATAGTAATGCCCAGGTGATTGGGGGAGCCAGTCAGGAAAAAAAAGCTCTGGCTGAAGCAATAGCACAGGAGGGAGGGCACTTGCCTTGCACATGGGCCAACCCAGATCCCATCCCCAGCACTCCATACGGTCCCCTGAGCCTTGCCAAGAGTGATCACCAAGTGCAGAGCCAAAAATCACCCCTGAGCACAGTTGGGTGTAAAAGGTAAAGGTAAAGGCCCTCCCGTTGATCGTCGATTTGCTCGAGCGGGCCCAGTAACGTCTCCATTGGAGACTTTTGTTGTTACTGTGTTTGGCATATCGAATACTCTCGGTAGCTTGCCAGGCTCTCTGAGAGGGGCGGAGGAATCGAACTCGGGTTGGCCATGTTGGCCGCTTGTAAGGCGAACGCCCTACCCGCTGTGCTATCGCTCCAGCCCCGATAGCACAGTTGGGTGTAGCTCCAAAAAAAAGGGAGGACTCTACTTTTACATTCAGTTTCTTCTTAGGAATGTCCAGATGCAAATCTGTGCCCTGAGTATCAAAAGATGCCAGCTGTGTCCCAAGACCAGTCAACCCAAACTCTCCAGGAGACCTGATTATCCTACTGTATCATTACTGAGAGAGGAATAGCTCCTGAGGCCATCAGGCAAACAAAACGCATCAGCTGGGGCTGAAGCAATAGTGTAGTGGGAAGGGCACTTGCCTTGCATACAGCTGGCCCCCAGTTCAACTTCCAACATCCTATATGGTTCCCTGAGAACCACCAAGAGTTATTCTAAGTGCAGAGCTAGGAGTAAACCTTGAGCATCAACAGGTATCGTTCCCCCCCCCCCCCAAAAAAAAAAACAAAAAGAAAAACAAATATACCCTAGATCTTAATTTTTCTGTGCCAGCCCAGGGGATTGTTTGGTGCTGGGGGCTGAATCTGTGCTGTCTCCAGCCCTTTGAGTTAGCTCTTTGACCTCTGGACCTTGACTTTTTTTTTTTTTTCAGAGAAAAAGACCTCTTTTCCACCAATTCCTAAAAATTATGAAACAGGGAATAACCCCGTCCTGAGTCATAGTAAACAATCATGGAATTTGCACAGCTCATTCCATGCCTATAGCGGAGAAAAGGTGTATGATGTTTACTAATTACTCAGCAAATGTTTCTCGAGGACTTTTTTAAGAACAATAGGCAAGCCAAGGAATGAGCTAGTCCTTTGAGGAGGAATTTATGACAACTTGTTGGTGAGCAGTTGGTGACTAGCTTTATTTACCTTTTCCTCCCCCTGGTTTTGGGCCATACCCAGAGAGGCTCAGGGTTACTCAAGGCTCTGCACTTCTGGTGGTTTTTGAAGGACCATAAGGATCAAGCCAGGTTGGCCACGTGCAAGTCAAGCGCCCTCCCTGTTGTGCTATTGCTCTAGCCCCTATTCCCCCTTATTTTCAAGCTGCATTTGGATACAATGATAGTTCAGGAAATGAAATTATAATCAGAGATACTTGGCACCAAAACTACCCAGGCCATAAAATGAATTTGTCTTTGATGACTCACAGGGCATATATGTTTCTTCCTTTAACAGATAGACAAATATTCCGAGTCTCTTTTGTGTGAGGGCCCAGACTAAACCTTCGAAACAACTGTCCACAAAAACAAATAAATAAAATTTAAAAATCGCCCTGCCTTAGCAGTTTGTGAGCTTAGCTGAGGAGCACTGAATCGGGGTGGGCCAGGGAACAGGGAAACTCAGTGGTAAGAGTGTCATGAATGTCAGATCTGCCCAGGAAGAGAGATATCTTCCAGATGCTTTACTGGGGCAGGAACCAGGCCAGTCAGCTAGTAAGAAACATACTTCTCTTTCTTATTTGGTGTGGGAGAGGACATGAGGGCATACCTCAGTGAGACCTCAAGTTTATTCCTGTTCTGTGTTCAGGGATCACTCCTAGTGGGGCTCGGGGATAGAAACATAGTCAGCTACATGCAAGACAAGCACCCTATCTGCTGTCCTATCTTTCTGACCCAAAGAAAACCTCTTCCTTCCTTCCTTCCTTCCTTCCTTCCTTCCTTCCTTCCTTCGGTCCTTCCTTTCCTTTTGTTTTTGGGTCACACCTGGTGGTGCTTAGGGGTTACTCCTGGGTCTGCACTCAGAGGTCATTCCTGGTGGGGCTGGGGGATTGGGAATCAAGCCTGGGTTGGCTGCATGCAAGGCAAGAATACATACATACACACACACACACACACACACACACACACACACACACACGCTGTACTATTGCTCCAGTCCCAGGAGACCTTTTCCATCATATCCAAAAATCAGGACTGAAGAGACGACTCAAAGGACTGGAGCATATGGTTTTTATGCAGGTGCTCTGGATTTGAACCCCCAAACCTGGACTCCACAAGGTCTAGCTCCCATTGCTCATGACCTCCCTTCCAAGAAGAAAAAGAAAGAAACACAGACAAAATCAATAGGAATTTTCAAAGAGAACATGGAGAACAAAAGGCAGGGAAAGATGTTCCGAGAAAGGGGAGCAGGCCGTGAACACGACTACGAAGAACAGATAGCTCAGCTCCCAGGAATGGAGCTGTCCTTAAAGGGCCCGCAGAACCCCACTATCTCAGACTCAGGCTGTAATTGTTCTCCTGATAGGACTCCAAGCCCGACTATGGTGTCCTGCAGTTTATTTCATTTCTTATCTTATCTCTGCTCACCAGGGGATCCTCTGGGTAGTGTGCTGCTCCATTTCACAGATGAGCAGCCAGGGACTGGCAAGATGGTTCAATGATGAGTGGGATTTTCATGCTGGAGGTCCTGGGTCAGCTCCCCAGCACACCACAATCCCCTGAGCACCACCATGAACCCTTTTGCTGCAAAGACATTCTTCTCATCAGACTTGTGGTTCCACTAACACATTGAACCAGTTCCTTGAGGGTCTTAGCTTTGTAGAAGGTACATTTTCACATTTACCTTTGTATCGTGCTGGGGATCTGGACTTCTTTCGTGAGTCTGCTTATAGACACTGTGCTAGCAGCTGGGGTCCCCGGGAGCAGAAGCAGACTCTCTATAATCAAGGGCCCCCTACCATTTCTTCCTCCTCTTCTGACCTTCCAAGGACACTGCCCTTCCCTTTTTGGCCCTGAACACAATCTCTACGTGCAAGCCATTCTCTTCCCTTTGAATGTCCTGCACTTTCCCCACGGCTCTTGGAGTCTGGGAAAAACAAAAGCTCCCCAATTTTGCCTGTTTCTAACTTCTGTTCTGCATTTCAAGATTTCAAGATTTCAGAATAGGAATAGAGGTTGGAGCGATAGTACAGAGGGTAGGGTGTTTACCTTGCAAGTGGTTGAGCCGGGTTCGATTCCCAGCATCCCATAAGGTCCCCTGAGCAATACTAGGAGTAATTCCTGAGTGCAGAACCAAGAGGAATCCCTGTGCATCGCCGGGTGTGACCCACCCAAAACGAAAAAAAAAAAAAAAAGAATAGATTCAAGAAACATGGAGAAGAAAATAGCATTCATTTTTTGCCAACCAATTCAAAGCAGGAATTGAAGAAGAGAGAACTCCATAGCACTCAGACCCAGGGCAGTCAAACAATAGAACTGATGTATATCTTGGGAGATGCGGGGGCGGGGATGGGGGGATGGTTGGCT
Source organism: Sorex fumeus (assembly GCF_029834395.1). Lineage (NCBI taxonomy): Eukaryota > Metazoa > Chordata > Mammalia > Eulipotyphla > Soricidae > Sorex > Sorex fumeus. The sequence goes on from NW_026606120.1 coordinate 11,094,047, forward strand.
ACTCCCAGCTCCAAACCCAGGGTCTACTCCTGACTTACAGATTCAGGGCTCAGGAGAGACTCCTGACATTGTTCAGGAGACCATATGCAGTGCTGGGGATTCGAATGGGGAGGGTTGGTCACATGCAAGGCAGGCTCCTTACTTCCTGCACTGTCTCGCCAGTTCTAGATGTCCTTTTAATTTGACCTTTAGTTACCTGGCAGTAAATTCATTGATTTATTATCTATTGATTGTGCTCACTCAACTGAACCCAGGAAAAATAAATATGCACATGTCAGATAGATTCTGTCAGGTGATGGGTCCACAAACTTCATCACATGCTCTCTTCTGCGCATGTCTAAAACTAGGCCGACTAACTTTTGTTTTTTAAGAGAAGGAAATCTATTTTAGAAACCACACTTTTTAGAATCCATCAACTTTATGTCATGACAAGAAGTCTTTGCACGAAGATTCCAGACTCAATGTGAACACTTTGTTCCTCAGTGTTATAGTTCCGGGCTAATGAATCTGTGAGCTTCAGATGTCTCAGCAGGAAGGGTGCTTGCCTTGCACGAGACAGATTCCATCCCCAGCAGCCCATATGATCATCTGAGCTCCACAAGGAGTGATCCCTGAGCATTGAGAAATTTAAATGCTGACTGGTATAGCTCAACTCCCATGCCTCATCCACTCCCCCAAAAAACCCAATGTTTGTTTGTTTTGGAGGGTCATATTCAGTAGTGCTCAGGGCTTACTTCAGGCTCTGTGCTCAAGGATCACTCCCAGCTGGGCCCAGAAAAGCATGTGGGCTCCTGGGGACAAATCAGGGTTGGCCACATGCAAGGCAAGCACGCTATCCACTGTACTCCAACCCAAGATGTCTTGTTAAAGTATGAAACTTGAACCAAGAGAACAAGAATCAAGGGTAAAACTTAAAATCACAAAGAGCCATGTCTGTTTTTTCTTAGATGTAAACCTGGACTTGAAAAGGAAAAGAGTTTATGATCCCAAGTGTCCTTGGCTATAGCTTCAACATCTTGGGTTAATGAGAGAAGAAGGAATGTCTGTAGGGATGGGGCTAGCGAAAATGACCCTGCCATCAGACTAGCCCCCAGGGGCACTGGCAGCCATCCAAGACTGTGTCCAGGAGACACACAGTACTCAGAGGCAGACGGGTGGAAACACCTTTGTTCTGGATCATCAGATGATGCAAAATGGGGTGGCAGCCAGAAGTTGGGGGTTTAGAGTTCTCCGGCTAGTTCCTCAAAGAGAGAGACAGACTAATATGGACAGAGTGTCCCAGTCAGTTGAGCAAAAGGTCAAGGCAAGACGTTGAAAGACGGTCAGGAGACAGCAAGGCCATGTCCAGCGAAGTGCGGTCGGGGGCCTCTCCCTGGACGACAGGCAGAGGCCTCCCACGTTCCTGCCAACTTCAAGCCTGGAATTTGGCCTCTGTCTCCTTTCTGTCTCCTCTATGCTGGAGCGCCTGCCCCCCGCCCCATGGTTTCTGTGGGGGCTGCTCCCTCCCAGCTGCTGCTCATGGCTGACTTCCTGAGGTTCTTTCCATGGCCTTGACGCTGCAGGAGGGACTCTCGCGGAGAAAAATGAATGCAGGGAGTTTCTTGGGGAGCACTCTCTAGATCAACCTCTGTGAGGAGTGAGGGGAGGAATGGGACTTCAATGCAGGAACCGTGAAGACCACAGCCAACCCCAGGGGCATTGGTGGAGCCAGGATGGCCTTTCAGAGTCGCCCCGGTTGAGAGACTGAGGACTAACCTTGGTGCTCTTACTTGGCCTTAGAGAGTGCGGTGTGTTCCTGGGAAACGGCTCTAAGGTGGGGGGCAGCTCTAGGAGGGGAGCACAAAGCTAAGAGGGGAGCACGGAGGCTGGAGCGATAGCACAGTGGGCAGGGTGTTTGCCTTGCATGCGGCGACCCGGGTTCAATTCCCAACATCCCATATGGTCCCCCGAGCACTGCCAGGAGTAATTCCTGAGTGCATGAGCCAGGAGTAACCCCTGTGCATTGCTGGGTGTGACAGAAAAAACAAAACAAAAAAAAAACAAAAAAAAAAAAAGAGGAGCATGGCTCTGAGGGAAGTACATCTGTATGAGGGGATCAGGATCACGGAGGGAGCACAGCTCTATGATGGAGCACAGCTCTATGAGGGACTCTGGCTGTGAGTTATGGGCAGGCAGTAACAGCACTGCAGTACTGAGGGGAGTGTAAAGCACACCCCTGCATTCCCCTCCCCCATCTTGTCTGACTGTCCCTTAAAAAGCAGTTCTAGGGGCTGGAGCGATAGCACAGCAGGAGGGAATTTGCCTTGCACACGATCAACCCAGGTTCGATTCCCAGTATCCCATATGGTCCCCTGAGTACCGCCAGGAGTAATTTCTGAGTGCAGAGCCAGGAGTAACCCCTGTGCATTGCTGGGTGTGACCCAAAAAGGAAAAAAAAAGAGCAGTTCTAGGGGCTCCACTAGTTGGGCAGTAGTGAGGTGGCTGCTTGCTGAGTTCTCCCACCTGGCCGCCACACAATCCTGAACCCCCGGACTCTAAAGACTGTCTGCTTCCCCAGCTAGATGTCTGCAGGAGAGGCAGCAGCCCCAGATGCCTCAGTGACAGCTTTTTGTCAGTGTCAGTTGGTTTTCTCCCAGAAAGGCCTGGTGAGTTACTAGCAATAGCTTGGTACATTTCGAAGACCCTGAGTTCAATCCTCGGCATGAGGGTGGGGCATAAAAGCCTGCAAAAATATACTGACAGGACAGGTTTTGGGTAAATATGTAATGGGGGTCTGGAGGCCCCGCAAAGCCACAGAAGCTCACTGAAATCCAAACCCACCTGTCCAGAGATTATGTGGCCACTCTGACTCCCACTCTGTCTATCAGGGCCCAGCTGGGCCGGGGAAGTGGTCAGGTTTAGTTCACTGAGATCAAGACCAGTTCCTTGGTGCCAGAAACTGTGCTGCCTTGGTGAGCCTCTCTGAACTCCTGTTCTTTGTAAAATAACGATGCAGGAGAGGATGAGCTCAGTGGGTTAAATGGTGGCTGGGGAGCTGGGGAAGTGGCTTAGAGGTGGAGCAGTCACAAACAGACCATCTGTTTGTGAGGTCCCAAGTTCAATCTCCAGCACCAGCGTGTGTGCACGTGTGTGCGTGCGCGCGCGCACACACACACACACACACACACACACACACCACATTATGGTAGTCATACTTTCAAAAATAAAAGTCCACTGCCTGCTGATACCAAATATCAGATATTATGCGTGTTCTTGGAAAACCCAGCCTGTGAGCTATTCCTACAGACTCCATCTCCCTCATGCACCCTCGCTTCCCCGGACTGCCACAGAGAACGACTGGATCTTCAGAACCACGAGCTGAGGCTGTCTGAGCTGCACATTCTCCTCTCTGGGTAAGCTTTCAAATCAGTGAAGTGTTTACCCTGAGTTTTGAATTCCTTAGAATTTAGATAGTCTGAGTTTAAATAATCCTGAACACATTCCTCAAACACTCTTATTTAAACAAAGTCAAACCAGGGTGATTACATAGCCAGGGTTTTTTTCCAATCCCTGGACACTGTAGAACAATTTTATCTTAGAGCCAATCCTTCCAGACCTCCAAAGGGTTCTGCATTTGAGTGGTGTTCTGAGGTTGGTGCCAGCACCCGATTCACTACAGAGCAGTTAGTTCATATCAGTTCAGGCATAACTGGAAAGAGGTGGGTGAGGGGTGTTGCCAGCATCTCTGAAATCACATGCCACTCTCCCTGTCATTCGCCAGCTTCTGCAACAAAGCACCAAGTAACCTTCCATTTACAGTTGTGGCGAAAGATTTTGAGATAGCGAGATTGTCCAATTTCATCACGATGATCATTATAAGGGACGGTGAGAAGCGGGCAAGTCAGAGAGATGCTACAAAGATGCTTAGCTCAGGCTGAGAGAGTGGAGGAAGGGACCACAAACCGAAGAATGCAAGCAGCTTCTAGAAGCCAGAAACAGATTCACTCCAGAGTTTTGGGGGGAAATAAATCATATTTACACATTGATTTTTAATTCAGTAAAACCCTTTTTTGGAATCTGACTTCCAAAACTCTCTGAGCTCCAGACCTATAATATTTTTTAAAGTGTACTATTTTAAGGGCCTGAGCCATAGTACAGTGAGTAGGGTGTTTGCTTTGCATGCAGCCGACCCTGCTTCGATCCCTAGCATCCCATATGGTTTCCCAGAGCACTGTCGGCAATAATTCCTGACTGTAGAACCAGAAGTTATCCTTGAGCATTGCCATCTATGGTCCCTAAACAACAACAAAAAAAAAAATGAAAGAAAACAAAAGGCGTGTTATTTTAAGCCATTGGTTTTGTGGTAATCTTACAACTGTGACAGCAAACTGATGTGATGGGTTTAACAGATATCAGAGAACTGAGAAAGCAAGAGACAGCACTGAAATCATGGAGGACTTGCAGAAACTCTCAGCCCTGGTGCTGGGGGACAAAGGGGACAAGCAGGAACATTTGAATCCTGAGAGTTGGAAAAAGGGATCTTGTGATTGGAGACTCAGGTCTTCAAAGAGTGCATGCTGGAGTATCAGCACTCTGAGGGTTCACCAGGACACTGTTTCTGGGAACATGGAAAATACAGGAACCCAGATTCAGGCATTCCCTCCAGAGTGAGAAATTACTGACAGAAACAGGAAGCTTTGGTGGTGGGGGGAGGGAGGGAAAGGAAGTCCCTTCTCTAATACTTTCTGTTCCCACCAACACCTCTCGTTAAAGAGAGTGTAACAGCAGCTGGCAAAGAAGAAGTGTGGTTTGTGGTCTCTCAGTGCCAGCATTCCTAAGTAGAATAAAAGAGTTGTTTTGGGCTTGAGACTTAACAGAGTAAGAAACACACAATGTGAATGAGCTGGTCTTAAGGTAACATTCTCATATGAAGTTATATTCTATCGATTATAGATTTCTCTCTTTCCCTACTGAAAGCTGGTTTTATTAAACAATATTTTTTGGTTTTGGGGGGACCACAACCATCATTGCTCAAAGTTTAGTAGTCCCCAGCGGTTGTTGGAGGATCATGCAGGCTGGTGATTGAGCCCAGGCCTCCAACATGCAGAGCTATCCTCCAGCCCTTGAGTCACCTCCCCAGCCCAATTTCATTGATTAAAAAATTGTTGAGGGGGGCTGGAGAAATAGCACAGCGGGTAGGACACTTGCCTTGCACGCGGTCAACCTGGGTTCGATTCCCAGCATCCCATATGGTCCCACTGAGCGCCGCCAGGGGTAATTCCAGAGCACAGAGCCAGGAGTAACCCCTGTGCATTGCTGAGTGTGACCCAAAAAGCAAAAAAAAAAAAATTGTTGAGGGCCAAGAAGAGAGTAAAGGGGTTAGGACCCACGCAAGTCAACTGGTTCTATTCTCAGTAAACATGTCCACCCCATCCCTAGGATCATGGGGTGTAGGCTTGGAGGTCCCCTGAGTGTCTCAGGTCACCCTCAGCACCACAGGACCTGAGCAACCCTCATACTCAACCATTAGGAGTGGCCCCCGGGACCCTTCAGTACCACTTTGCCCTCCCCCAAAAGAAAGAAGACTTTGCAATCTAGCATGAAAATGCCAAATTTTAATCCAATTAACCCAAGTCCTAATGATTGGTTGTGGTGCTGGAGTGATAGTCCAGCAAATAGTACTTTTGCCTTACATGCAGCCAACCCAGGTTGGATCCCCAGCCTCCTATATTCCCCGAGCCAGAAGTGATCCCCGAGCACAGGGGCTAGGAGTAAGCCCTGCGCATCAATGAGTGTGGCCTAACCACCCCACACCACCCCCACCGCGAAATCTTAATGATGATTGAGGCATGGCATATGACTCTGGAAATCCAGTGTGGGCCACATCTGCAGATAAGGGTATCATTAAATCTACACTCAAAGAACGAGAGAGAGCAGTTTCCTTCCCCCAAAAGAACATCTAGGAGAGTTTTCGGCGGAAGGAAACAGTAAAAGTCATCACAACATCGGCACATCCTTTGCTTATTGTTTCTGGATTCTTTAGTTATCTTTAGTTATCTATTTGAGGAAGGTAATATTGGGGAATACCCAGAAGTATCCCCCAGGTTACCCTTGGCCTTGTGCTTGACGGCTGCTTCCAGTGGTATTCAGGTCACCAAGTGGTACCGGAGCTCAAACCAGGGCCAGTCACATGCAAAACTAGCACTTTATCTGCTATCTCCTGTTCTAGTTATTAATTTATTAATGGACTTTGGACATAGCTAATGATAAACTTTGCATTATGTATCACAAATGCTTTCTCCAGAATATAATTTTTGGGGGTTCAACTGGAAGAACTCAGAGCTCACTACTGGTTCTGCCCGCAGGGGTCACTCCTGGTGGAGCTTGGGGAACCATCAGGGATCAAACCAGGTAAGTGCCTTACTCACTGTACTATCTCTCTGGTCTTCCAGAATACCGTTTCTTTTTTTTTTTTTTTTTTTTTTTTTTTGCTTTTTGGGTCACACCCAGCAATGCACAGGGGTGGGGTTACTCCTGGCTCTGCACTCAGGAATGACTCCTGGCAGTGCTCGGGGGACCATATGGGATGCTGGGAATTGAACCCAGGCCGGCTGTGTGGAAGGCAAACACCCTACCCGCTGTGCTATGACTCCAGCCCCGAATACCGTTTCTTGAGGGTGTCTTTTACCATGCAAAACTTTCAATTAGTTCAAGTTTCCACTTAATGTTCTTCTGCTTTATGGCTTGTGGGTTTCCCTTGTTACTCGATGTTTTCCTCCTACAAAGATAAGCCCAATGGTTACTACATTGGTCAGATAGATTAGGGGTGCTGTGATAAGGGAAGAAAACTCCCAAACCTCCCCAGAGTAACTCAATAAAAAAAGCTCTCCTTGCTCACAGGCATGGTGGGATGGTAGAAGTGACCTCAGTTCCCTCCAGGCTAATAAAAACCCATCTCCACCCAAGCTTCAGCCATGCTCAAGATAGGGGGAAGAAGAGGAAAAGGAAACACAAAGAAGGCACGAACTCATAAAATGCCTGCCCCAAAGCACACATGGGAATTCCTTTCATATTTTAGCAACCAAGTTCAGTCACATGCCCCGGATTAATTTTAGCTGGAATGGGGAAGTACTATCCCCCACATGCTTGGAAGATGAGAACCAACATAGTAGGGACCCCCATTGGGACTGTCATCCACATTTCCCATGATAAAAATATCCTCCTGAGAGTAAACCCCCAAAGTTCCATTCTGATGTGTCCTTTTTCTGGACAAGTTAATCCATTCAGCAATATATTGTTTTTTCTTTTCGGGCCACAACCGACAGTGCTCAGGGCTTACTCCTGGCTCTGGACTCAGGAATCACCCCCAGTGGTGCTCTGGGGACCATATGGGGTGCCAGGGAATAGAACCCAGTCAGCTGTGTGCAAGGCAAGCGTCCTCCCCGCTGTACTATCAGTCCAGGCCCATGTGCCATATCCCATGTATGTTGACACGGACATGTACTCGTGTAGTAACTAAAATGCCATTGCTGATGGGAGCTCTGCCTCACAGCCATTCCAGCTGGGAGAAGGTGCACAGCCTAGAGTTTTCTTTTTCTTTTTTTGCCCTTATATTCGTTATTTTTCTTTTCTTTTCTCTTCCCTTCTCTTATTTTCTTTCCCTTCTTTTTGTTGGGGGCACACAGGGCAGTGTTCAGGGGCCCTTCAAACAAAATTTTATTCCATTTTTTGTTTGTTTTTTTGGACCACACCCAGTGTTGCTCAGGGCTTACTCCTGACTCTGTGCTCAGAGATCATTTCTGGTGGGCTCAGGGGACCACCCTATGGGATGCTGAGGATAGAACCTGGGGTCAACCGAGCACAAGGCAACTGCCCTGACTTTTTTATTATTGCCCTGGCCCCTTTAGTTTCACTTTAAAGTGGAATAAAATGGTGCTGGAGAAATAAAGCAGTGGGTAGGGTGTTTGCCTTGCATGCTACTGAAAGGGATTTGATCCCTGGAACCCCCTGAAGTCCCCTGACTTCCCGTTATCACACCAAACAAAAATAAAGTGGATTAAAAACATCTGATTTTTTTTCTTTTTTTATTAGTGAAAAACCATGAGGTACAGTTATAGGCTTACAAATTTTGTGCTTGGGTTTCAGTTATACAATGATCAAGTCCCCATACCTCCACCAGTGCCCGTCATCCATCCCCATGGGTCCCAGCATTCCCCCCACCCTCATCCCCCCCCCCCCCCGTCCCATCCTGCCTCTGTGGCAGGGTATTCCCCCTTGTTCTCTCTCTCTTCTTTTGGGTACTGTGTTTTGCAAGAGAGGCTTTGAGTGGCAATCATGTTTGGTCTATCGACTACTTTTAGCATGCTTCTCCCACCCTGGGAGGGCCCTCACAACACCCTTCATTTGGTACTCTCTTCTCTATCTGAGCTTCCTTTTCACCTAGAGCCTGTGGCTGGCCTTCCATTCATGGAGCAAAATTCCTGGTACTAATCTCAGCCATTCCTGGGTGTTAGTCTCCCTTTTTGTTGCTTTATGTTCCCCAGATGAATGCAATCTTTCTGTGTCTATCCCGCTCTTTCTGACTCATTTCGCTTAACATGATACTTTCCATGTAGTACCACTTGTATGTAAATTTCATAACTTCATCTTTTCTAACAGCTACATAGTACTCCATTGTGTAAATGTACCAAAGTTTCTTTAACCAGTCATCTGTTCTTGGGCACTCAGGTTTTTTCCAGATTCTGGCTATTGTAAAGAGTGCTGCAATGAACAAACAATTGCAGATGTCACTTCGACTATACCTTTTTGCCTCTCTGGGATATATTCCCAGGAGTGCTATAGCTGGGTCAAATGGCAGATCAAATTCTAATTTTTTGAGAGTCGTCCATACTGTTTTCCAAAAGGGTTGGACCAGCCGGCATTCCCACCAGCAGTGAAGGAGGGTCCCTTTCTCGCCACATCCGCGCCAGCACCGGTTGCTTTTGTTCTTGTGGATGTGGGCCAGTCTCTGTGGTGTGAAATGATATCTCATTGTGGTTTTGATCTGCATCTCTCTGATGATTAGTGATGTAGAGCATTTTCTCATGTGCCTTTTTGCCATTCGAATTTCTTCTTTGCGAAAGTTTCTGTTCATTTCCTCACCCCATTTTTTGATGGGGTTGGGTGATTTCTTCTTGTGGAGTTTAACCAGTACCTTGTATATCCTTGATATCAACCCCTTGTCGGATGTGTACTTGGTGAATATCCTTTCCCATTCTGTAGGCTGTCTTTGTATTTTGGTCAATGTTTCTTTTGAGGTGCAGAAGCTTCTTAGTTTAAGATAGTCCCATTTGTCTATCTCTGTTTTCACTTGCTCGGCCAGTGGCGTGACATCTTTGAAGATACCATTAGCTTCAATATCATGGAGAGTTTTGCCGACTTTGTCTTCAATAAACATTATGGATTCTGGTCTGATGTTGAGGTCATAAATCCATTTTGATCTTACTTTTGTGCATGGTGTTAGGCAGAGATCTGAGCCCACTTTTTTGCATGTAGCCGTCCAATTTTGCCAGCACAGTTTGTTGAAGAGGCTTTCCCTGCTCCATTTCACTTTTCTTGCCCCCTTATCAAAAATTAGAAAAACATATGATTTTTAATTGGGATTTTATTACTTAAGATGAATTCCCTTTACTAAGTTACATATTCAAAATATGTGGTGACTGCGGGTTTTATTTATTCGGCCCTCTTTTCTTATTTGATATTTATTCTTTGATTTTATGAATATCTGGAAAGTGTGGTTAATAATGGATTCTGAAAGGGTCAAATTTTAAAAATGAAAAATACTTGTATTCAATTTTTTTGTTTGTTTGGACCACATCTGGAGGTGCTCAGGGTTTATTCCTGACTCTGCAATCAGGAATCACTGCTGGTGGTGCACAGGGAACCATATGGGATGCTGGGGATCAAACCTGGGTTCCCTGAATGCAAGACAATTGCTTTACTCACTGGACTATCTCCAATTCCTCAAAATAAAAATTTTTGTCTTGCATGCAGTCCTGCTCTAATTCAATTTTCTGGCACTGCATATGGTACCTCTAGTACCACCAGGAATGGCCTCTGATCTCAGAGCCAGGAGTAAGCCCTGAGCACAGGCAGCTGAGGCCCCTAAATCAAAACAAAAGTTGGATTCATCATTCTTTACTTCTTTACTTATTTTATTAGATTTAATGGTCTGGGGGAACATTTGGGTCATATTTGGCAGTGCTGAGGGCTACTCCCTGCTCTGTGCATGGGGGTCACTTCTGGCGACTCTCAGGAGACCATATGTGGTGTGGGGAATCACACTGTGGTCAGTAACATACAAATCAAACATGTTAACTCATATACTATTACTTTTTTTTTTTTTGCTTTTTGGGTCACACCTGGCCATGCTGGGGGTTACTCCTGGCTCTGCACTCAGGAATCACTCCTGGTGGTGCTTGGGGGACCATATGGGATGCTGGAATTCGAACCTGGGTTCGAATCAAGGCAAACGCCCTACCCGCTGTGCTATCGCTCCAGCCCCACTATTACTTTTATTTTCTAATAACAAATAGTATTTATATTTTATTTCCATTTCTTCACACTTTATTTAAACTCTGTGTTCGTGTTGTTACAAAGTTGCTCATAATGATTTATTACAGGCATTCAATATTCCAGCCCCAATCCCACCACCATTGTCACCTTCCCTCCACCATTGTCTCCATTTTCCCAACCTCCTCTCAAGTCTGCCCCCAGAGCGACCTACAGTGATTTGTTTCATATTGCTTGTTACCACTAAATGGTTAATGGAATGACAAAAAAAAAAAAACTTCAGTAAAGAAAATTTGTGAGAATTGTTGTACTTGATATGCCAAACACAGTAACAAGAAGTCTCATGATGGAGACATTACTGGGCCCGTTCGAGAAAAATCGATGAACCACGGGAGGACTGTGACCATTGTATCTCACCATTGGTACATTAAGTCCTTGTCTGAGGGTTTACTAAGCTGTTGTTGCAAGTTAAGCCTTCTATATTAATGTTTTGTTTTGTTTTTTTCTTTTTGGGTCTCACTCAGCATTGCACAGGGGTTACTCCTGGCTCAGTGCACTCAGGAATTACTCCTGGCGGTGCTCAGGGGGCCATATGGGATACTGGGAATCAAACCCGGGTTGGCCACATGCTAGGTCTCCCCGCTGTGCTATCGCTCCAGCCCCTGTATTAATGTTTCTGTTAGTCGAGATCTGTTGGCTTCCATGTTACATTCTCATCCAATCTGCTGTGCCCCTATAAGGATGTTAGTATTGTAGAGTTTGGAGGCATCATGAGGCTGTGAAGGTAGCTGTGTGCTTCAGAAACTCCAGAATATTTAATTGGACAATCAGGCCAAAGGCATGGAACCAGCTGTTGAGGTGAGTGTGGCTGGTGGGGTATTGATAGGGCGGGAATTGATAACCCCAGAGGTCTCATCTGGGACCAGGTATTTGAGAAATTTTTATGGTTAGTTGATCTCTTTTAAGGTTTCATTGTGAGCAGGACAATTAGGAATAGAGCCGGTAGATGAGCTTCCATGGTCAAGAAAGTGGAATGTGGGTTCTCCCCTATACAATTTCTACAGTCCCTTTTCTTTGTTTTTATTTTTTTTAACCCAAGTTAAAAGCAGATTCCTTTAGTTTACTTAAAGCTATAGTTATCTATCTTGTAAAATGGAAGAATGTTGGTGAGAAAGAGAATGAAACTTTCAGGGCTGGAGAGAGTACAGGAGTTAAGATCCATGTCTTGCGCATGGTTTGATCTCAGTTTGATCCCAGCATCATGTGGTCCCCTGAGTATTGCCGGGCATGGCTCTGGAGACCCCTGAGAACCCTCAGGGTGGCCTGGGTGACATCCAGCCCTGTAGGAATCTAGCAGCACCACATCCTTGGGTCCTTGCATTGAACTGCTACTCCAGTTGGTTTTGCAGCTAACGGTTAATGTAAATATTTGGACATACTTGAGAAAAATCCACATGAGAGTACTTTGGCATCTTTCACCCTGAAAATAGATCAGGAGGCTCTCTTGACAGTATATGCACTAAATGCAGATTCCTTAATCATTGCTTTTAAATCCCCTGACAAGGACTGAGCCCGAAGTGATGAGACATGAGGAACCTCGAGGGATGGGGGTGGAGCTGGTCCTTTTCTCCCCGCCCCAATGAGATCCCGAGTCCCACGAAAGCCTCTCTGGCTCCTGATCAAGCTGCCTAATGGCCGTGATCCAAGAGACTCAGGAACAAATCTCAGAACCCAGCAGGTTTTGGCAGAAATCCCTTCACATTTAATTGTTAAATTTTTGGAATTCTAAAATCTCGCGGCCACTACTGCGGCCGTGCGACATCATATGTTATTCAAAACCAACAATGGAAAACAAATTGTCTCCTGTTGCCTTTTCCTCAGATCTGAGTGTTGGTGTCACAGATCACAGATCATCCTGTTATTCGTCGATTGCCTCGAGCAGGCCCCAGTAACGTCTCCTGTGTTGGTGTAAAATCCCAAATAATAATGGTGGGTCTGGTGTCAAAATCTGAATGTAATCAAAGTAGAGAGAGAGAGTAATGTGGAAATCATCTGCCCCACAGGTAGGGGGAGGGGGTGGGATGGGGGGTATACTGGGGTTTTTGGTGGTGGAAAATGGGCACTGATGAAGGGATGGGTGTTTCATTGTATGACCGAGACTTACACCCAAAAGCTTTGTAACTGCTTTCACGGTGATTCAATAAATGAAATTATAAAAAAAGGGGGAAAAAAGCAAGGTGGAGTTCGTGCCCAATTCAATCAGCCTAACCAATGGCTGAATAAATAGCAATACTCCTACATCACAAATCAATCACAAATCATCCTGTTATTCGTCGATTGCCTCGAGCAGGCCCCAGTAACATCTCCTTCATCCTAGCCCTGAGATTATATTCAAGGCTCTTTAGGAGAATGAGACCCATCATTGTTACTGGTGTTTGGCATATTGGGTACGCCATGGGGAGTTTGCCAGACTCTGCCGTGTGGGCAGGCTACATTCAGTAGCCTGCCAGTTTGTCCAAAGTAGGAATGAGATAATAAGATGTCATAATAAGATGTCGTGTGACCGCAAATGCGGCCGCGTGGTTCTGGGAGCTGGATTTTATAGTCTCTGAGTCTTGGCGGCTGATGGGATTATACCACGGCACCAGGGGGCCAGTTGGTGGGTGTGACCCCCGCCTACTGGAATTTGGAGGATCTGGGTGGAGGATGCTCGGCCCCAATCCGAGTAGGCTTGGAGATCTCGGCCCCGGAACCCGCGTGGCTTTGTCCCTCTGCCAGTACCTTCATGTGTGTGGAGAGTGGTCTCAGCATGGTGGTGGTTGGTCCTGGAGGTCTTCGGCTGCCGGAGCCCTGGTCGGTGCGGGGAGGAAAGCTCAACCCGCTCCCCTCCAACGGGCCCCTACATAAAAAGTAAAAATAAAAATAAATAAAAATAAATGCCCTGACAAGAAAATGCGTCAAATGAAACATTAAAGTCAAGAACACTGCTGGAGGTATGTGCCGGGGGTATGGGGGTGACTAAAACCTCATGGGAAGGGGGGCGTTCCAGTCCGTCCTTCACGCCCTACCAAGGTCACCAGTTGCCCCCCCACGAGCGGCTCTCCAGCACGGCCATGGCCCCAGAAGCACAAGGACTTAATGCAGAACCCAGCAGCTTGGAGCAGAAAAGTGAAAGGACTATGCGTTAATCCAGGCCATCATGTCTGCCCGGAGGGGAAAGGGTGTTGGTCCCTTCCGCCCTCCTCCCTCTGGAAAGAAAGATGGCGGCCACATGGGAGCCTTGTGGACAGCAGGTATGAGCCAGGGGTGTGGGGGCGACTAAAACCTCACGAGAAGGGGGGCGTTCCGGTCCGTCCTTCACGCCATACCGAGGTCACCAGTTGCCCCCTGCGAGCTGCTCTCCAGCACGGCCACGGCCCCAGAAGCACAAGGACTTAATGCAGAACCCGGCAGCTTGGAGCAGAAAAGTGAACGGACTATGCGTTAATCCAGGCCATCATGTCTGTCCGGAGGGGAAAAGGTGTTGCCCCAGTCGCCTTCTCCTCTCTGGAAAGAAAGATGGCGGCCGCATGGGAGCCTTGTGGACAGCAGGTATGAGCCGGGGGAGTGGGGGCGACTAAAACCTCATGGGAAGGGGGGCGTTTCGGTCTGCCCTTCACGCCCTACCGAGGTCACCAGTTGCCCCCCACGAGCGGCTCTCCAGCACGGCCACAACTCCAGAGCACAGAAACCAATTTCTTAACTATCTGACTTTCAGTAGAAATACTTCCAGGGTCAATAAGTAAAATATTGCCACTCAATGCCTCTTTTGCAGACCACAACACCCAAAAGGAGAGAGAGAACACAGGGGATTGCCCTGCCACAGAGACGGGGGGATGGGGGGATGGGGGTGGGAGGGATATTATCCATGGTGGTGGAAAATGGGCACTGGTGGAGGGATGGGTATCTGATCATTGTATAATTGAAACCAAAGCACAAAAAATTGTAAATCTACAACTTTAAAAAAAAATAAAATAAAATAAAGGGGAAAAAAAAAATAAGTAAAATAGCAGAAATCCAAAACCCACATATAATTCTTGAACCCAGCTGTAGAAAGCAAATCACTTCACAATGCTTTTTCAGCATGTCTGATTTGGGGGGGGGGGGTAAACTCTAAATAATAGTGGTGAATCTTTTATTGAAACAATGAATCTAATCAAAGCAGATAGAGTGTTAACTAGAATTCATCTGCCCCACAGGGACTGGGAGGGGTGGGGGGGTGGGGTTTTATTGGGGTTCTTCATGGTAAAAAATAAGTATTGGTAAAGGGAAATGTGTTTGATATTTGCATGACTGAGACCTAAACCTGAAAGCTTTGTAACCTTTCCCACGGTGATTCAATAAATAAATAAATAAATAAATAAATAAAATAAATGCAACTGCTTTAAAGAAAAAAAAAAAGAACACTGCTGGAAACTCCTAGCTTCTCCTGTGAGGTACAGAAAGGGTAGTATGCAATGAGGCACTCAATCCTCCCTCCATCCACTTATTTAGTGGCCAGTTAGTGAGTTTTGGGATAGTTGATTTATTGTTTTTGCCCAGTTAGGAACTGAACCCAGCACCCCCCACATTCAAGGTGCATGCTTGTACCATTGCATCACCACATCCCCCAAAGATCTAAGTGGAAAAGAAGATGAACATGAAACTGAACTTATTTTTATTCTTGAGTATGGGTCAGGACCAAGTAGACCAGTGAATAAATGAAGCAGTATGATGAGTGCAAAGGGGGAAAATTAAAAGAAGGTAGATAATTTATTGCAAGGATCTTTGTGGCAGGAAGGAAGGAGGGAAGGAGAAAGAAAGAAAGAAAGAAAGAAAGAAAGAAAGAAAGAAAGAAAGAGAGGCAAGGAGGGAGAGAGGGAGGGAGGGCAGGAGGAGGAAGAAGGAAGGAGGAAAGAAAGAAAGAAAAAAAGAAAGAAAGGAAGGAAGGAAGGAAGGAAGGAAGAAAGAAAGAAAGAAAGAAAGAAAGAAAGAAAGAAAGAAAGAAAGAAAGATGTTTATTGGAAGATAATTGGAATCTTAGGGTCAAAATGAGCCTAGACTTGGAAAGTGAACTACAACCCTGAATGATCCAGAGACCAGGATCCTTTGAGGTCGCACTGCAGATCTTTGTCTGAGCTCGCTAGATCTTTGTCTCAGCAGATACCCACAGACCCAGAAGCAAAGTGTTGCTCCTTTCTCCTTGGTTCATCCCTGTCTCCTTGCTGAACCATGCAGCTGTCTTCCAAGGCTTTCTGGCCCCGATGTGGGGTGGCTTGTTCACTTTTCTCTCTTCCCACCAAAACTGCAAAGTGCCATTTCCTCTGTGAGTTCTGTTACAGTATAGATGATTCATCTATTTGCTTTATTTATCTGCTTTATTTATCTATTTATTTCAGCTTTGGAGCCACACCCATCTGGCTCAGGATTCACTCTTGACTTTGAGCTCAGGAATCACTCCTGGCAGGCTCAAGGGAACACATGTGGTGCAAGGGATGGAACCCAGATCAGATGCATGCATGGCAGATGCTCTACCCCCTGTTTTTATTTGTTTGTTTGTCTTTTTATTGGCTTTGGGGTCACACCCTACAGTCCTCAGGGATTACTGCCATCTTGGTGTTTGGGAGCTAATCCTTGTGTTTCTCAGGGTACCCTGCAGTGCTAGGAACCAAAGCAGGGTCTTCTGCACTACAAAGCACTCAGCTCAGTTGAAGGTTATTTAGAAGTGACTTAGGCCAAAATCAGGAAATGTTGACTCAGCCAGTTAATAGACTAGTGAAATAGACTCAACCAGTTACTGTTTTTGGCTTAGAAGTTATCTTGTAGGGCTGGAGTGATAGTACAGCGGGGAGGGCGCTTTCCTTGCGCACAGCTAACCTGGGTTTGATCCCCCGCATCCCATCCCCTAAATCCACCAAGAGTGATTCTTGAGCACAGAGCCAGGAGTCAGTCCTGAGCACCACTAGGTAGGGCCCAACCCGCCTACCCCGCCCCATTAAAAATGATGAAAAACAGAATACTACAGGGCCAAGAATTCATAAGGGAGAGTCGATCTCTTCTTTCCTTGGAGTGTCTGTGGTTTCAGTGTCAGGTTAAAGCTGCTTTCATGAAATGAGTGACAGAGTCCTGTCCTCTATTTTTTTTTGTAATCCTTTGAGAAAAATTATCATAAATTCTTTCACTATTTGGTATAAATTGCTGTGAAATTACCTGGTCCAGGGATTTCTTTTCAGGGCTACCTTTTAAGGTCAAAACCTCATTTTTCTTAAGAGTTGCAGATCGATTTAGATTTCCTAATTTTTCATTTTTTTGGTAAAATTATGGGTTTCTACGGATTCGTTCATTTGATCTGGGTAACACAGTTTGTTGGAATACAGCTATTTATGGTATTATCTTTTTTTGGTGTTTCTTTTTTTTTTGGCCATACCCAGCAGTATTCAGGCTGACTTCTGACTCTGAGCTCAGGAATCACTCCTGGTGGGAGTGATACATCCTATCCCATACAGGATAGGATGCCAGGGATTAAACCCAGATCAGTCAGGTGCAAGGAAATGCCCTACCTGCTGTACCATTTCTCCAGTCCTGTAAAGTATCATTTTATCATCCTTTCATTTCCTTAATGCTACTAGTGATATCCACCCTTCCATTTCTGATTTTAGTAAACATCTTCTTTACTTCTATTTTTCATGACTAAAGAGTCATCAATTTTGTTGGACTTCTCAGAGAGCTCTTAGGGTTAATTTTTTTTCTTTTCTTTTGTATTCGATATGCCATTTAGCTCCACACTCATCCTCAGTATTTTCCTCCTTTAGCTATTACTGTGAAAGTAGTTTTTTTTTTTTCTGAGCTGGTGGGTTCTTGAGAATTGTATGAAAGATCTACATACAAAACTCAGAAGGTTAGAAAGTGAATTGTATGGTCCAGTTTGGGTAAACGGGCCCAGGTTCCTCCCCACATCTGGCCCTCTTCTTTGACCCATGTACCATCGCTCCTCTTGTCCCTTGGTTCCTGGTCCCACAGGTGACTTCCTAAGCCTTGTCTCCGGCCAGCTGCTCTCCTCCAGTACCTTATGGCCATCTCTTGTCCCCCTTTATCTATTTTTATTAGATTCCCCCCCTTTTGGTTTTGTTTTGTTTTGGGTGGGGGGGGCCACACTCTGACTCTGCGCTCACCTCACCTGGAGATGCTTGAGGACCATATGGATGTTGGGGATCAAACCCAGGTAGGTCATGTGCAAGGCAAGCGCCCTTTCCACTGTACTCTCTCCATTCCCTGGTTAGATCTCTCTTCAGTAGGTTGAGATTTACACTGACCAACTGCATTTGCTGTCTCACCTGGAGCTCCACCCGTCCATTCTGCTACCCCTGAATCAGGACTATCTTTGAGATTATATGTTTTTATTTCATTTTGGGGGTCTTGGGGGCCACATTCAGCAGAGCTCAGTGGCTTTTCCTGGCTTCATATATTTGAAGCATGTGCAACAGCTGCCCAACTGTTTTCCAGAGTTCTGACAAATTTATTATGACAGTCTCTGTCAATTTAACTTTTTGTTTTCAGTTTCTGTAGCAGTATTGTGTTTTTTCCATGATGCATGCATGTGTGTGTGCGTGTACATTTGCGTGTGTGTGTGTGTGTGTGTGTGTTTGGGTACCATATCTGGTGATGTGCTCAGAGGCTACTACTGGCTTTGTGCTCAGTAGTGACTTCTGGAGGGGTTCAGGAGACTGCATGTGTTGCCATACATTGAACTGGGAGAGTACTGTGTATCACTGTATCACTGTCGTTGTTCATTGATTTCCTCCAGCAGGCACCAGTAATGTATCCATTCGTCTTAGTCCTTAGATTTTAGGGGAGTACTGCATACAAGATAAAAACTTTGTCTCCTGTACTATCTCTCTGACCTGAGAAAATTATGAGAGCTTCCTTTATTTTTTAGGCATTTTTATTGAGGTACTAAGATTTACAGCACTGTTAATTATACATTTATGCACATATCATTCCAACAACACACCCATCACCAGAGCAAGGTATGGAGATTTTGAGCTGCCTATTTTCCCAATTTTCTGAGGTTCTTTTCATTCAAATCTTGTTATATTACTTCTTTATTATATTCATATGCATTCTAACCCTCTTCTATTTTGAAATTCACATGGGTTATATTGGTTTTTTCATAGGAATGAGTAAAAGTACACATCTTTCTATGCAACTGTGTATACTATGTAATATGTAAGCATACATTTCTGATCTATTTTATTTTTTTCTATTGAGAAATCATTTAGTTTTACAGGATATTGCAAAGAATGAAAAAGGAAGTCACATGAATCCTTCCCCGTTCTTCCCAAAGCTGACCTCTTATGCAATAACTATGACACTATGTCCAAACCAAGAACCTGCCCTTAGTTGGAACCATTTGCTATTCTCTGATGCTAAGTCCCAGGAAATTATTGGTCTGTTCTCCTTCTTTCTGTTATTTCCATAACATTATTTAAATGGAATATTCTACAAAGAAGTAATCATTGATGTCAAGAGAGGGGTTCGGCAGGGTGATACCATTTCACCGAAATTCTTCAGTGCCACCCTCGAGAACATCATGCGATGACTGGAATGGGAAGGAATGGGAGTGAAGATAGATGGTCGGCAACTACATCACCTCCGCTTTGCTGATGACATTGTTTTAATAACACCAAACATTAGCCAAGAGGCACAAATGCTGGCTGACTTCGACCGTGAGTGTGGAAAGGTCGGACTACAGCTGAATCTTATGAAGACGATGTTTATGAGAAACAGCCTCATTCCTGATGCCCCATTCGCTCTCAACGGAACGACCATCTCTGAATGCAACAGCTATGTGTACCTAGGTCGGGAAGTCAACATGACAAATGACCTGGCACCTGAGCTGCGCAGGAGGAAGAGAGCGGCTTGGAACACCTTCAAGAGCGTCGAAGAAATAGCTAAGAGGACGAAGACTCTCCGGCTCCGGGCACATCTCTTTGATTCCACTGTTCTTCCTGCATTAACAAACGCCCCAGAGACCTGGGCCCTACGCAAACAGGATGAGAACGCTATTCGGGTCTCCCAAAGAGGAACTGAAAGAGCTATGCTTGGAATATCACGTTTCACTCAAATGAGAGAAAGAATCCGGAGTTCTGACCTCCGTTGACGATCAAGAATCAGGGACGCTGTCTCGTTTGCCAAGGTGTCAAAAATCAGATGGGCTGGTCACATAATGAGATTTAGAGATGACCACTGGACTAGAGCTGTTACCGACTAGATTCCACAGGATGTCAAAAGACCGCATGGCTGCCCACCTACCAGATGGTCAGACTTCTTCATCAAGATCATGAACGATCGGTTTGAGGCTCTTTGTGTTCCTAGAGTGAACAGACGCCATTGGGCTACACTAGCACGTGACAGGGACAAATAAACACGTTACTGGCGCCCGCTCGAGCAAATCGACGATTAATGGGAAGTCAAGTGATCAAGTGATTTAAATGGAGGGCCCAAGAGATAAGAGGAGAACACTTGCCTTGCATGGGGCCGACCCGGGTTCAATCCCTCTCATCCATATCGTGTCCCTAGCCCTGACAGGAGTAATTCCCGAGTGCAGAGCCAGGAATAAACCCTGAGCATTGCCAGATGTGGCCCCAAAACAAAACAAAACAAAACAAATAATAATAGAATCATACAACATGTGGCCATTCAATCCTATTTTGACCAAAAATTTCAGGTGTGTGTTCAGGCACATATGGTAGGGTTTAGGAGCTACTCACAGGCCCTTTTTGGGCCCTTTTGGGTTTGCTCCTGGTGGTGCACTGAGTACTGTTTAGTGAAGAGGGAGGGAGGGAGGGAGGGAGGGAGGGAGGAAGGAAGGAAGGAAGGAAGGAAGGAAGGAAGAAGGAAGAATGGATGGGAGAGAGGGAGGGAGGAAGGGAGAGGAGAGGGAAAGGGAGGAAAGAAAGGAAGGAGGGAAAGAGGGAAGGGAAGGAGGGAACAAACATGTCCATAATGTAATGCTTCATCCCAGGCCTCACCAAGACTTTATACCAAAGCTAACTGTAGTTTTAATCTCTTTTGAAGAATTTTAAACCAATCAATCTGGAGTTCCCTGGATCCTAACAATGAGGTAATCTGCAGGATAAGTCCTTTTCCTGATTTCTTTAAGGGGAAATGGTTTTGTCTGGAATGATCTTGCCTTACTATTGCTGTTAACCTTGTCCTAATCCCTTTCTGACTATAAAATCTTCTGCTTTGTATAACACCTTGCAGAATCAGCCCTCTGCTTGCTAGCTGGAAAGCTCTCTGATTTTTCGGTCTTTTAACAAAGACAATTATATTGCTACATTCATTTAGATAAATTTTGTTTTTAAAAACTAAGCTGGGGGAAGAAAACAACTAAGCAAGAGGGGACCACACTGCTGGGGAGAGACAGTTCAAAGGACTAGGGCACATGTTTTGCATGTAGGAGGCCTGGGTTTGATCCACATCAACACCAGGAGTACCTGCTGAGCACTGTGTGAGGAGTAGCACCTGAGCACCACTGGGTGTGGCCCCAGAACCTAACTACACAAACCCAGCTCCTAAATTGTATTTTGTGAGTTGTATTTGTGTGTGTGCTGGTGTGAGTGTGTGTGCGTTTTTAGGCGTCACACAAGCAATGTTCAGTTTAGTGCTTGGGGGGTCAACACTAAGGCTATACTTGGTAGTGTTGTGGAGTGAGGGGGCGGGGTGGACTCCCATCGAGTTAGGAGACAGACTTAGGGCCCTGCATATACTAGGCACATGCTGTGCCACGGAGCCTGAGTTTTAGTGTTTTCTTTTTGGGGGAGTGGTATTGGTTCGAGGCAAGTTTCAGTCACTGAGCTACATCCCTAGTCTCTAGCTTACATTTTTGATTCATAGGGCTATGATTCATTTGTTGTTGTTTGGCTTCAGGCCACACCCGGTTTCAGGAGATACTCCTGGCTCTGTGCTTAGGGATCACTCCTGGAGATGCTCAGGGAACCACATGCAGTGCTGGGAATTGGAACTCAAGCCTCCCTTATGCGACATATGCTATCAACTCGTTGAGTTGTCTCTTCAGCCCCTGAGTTAATTCTGAGTTAATTTCTCTATGTTGTCTGAGGACTGTTGCCAGTAGCTTAGTAAAGTAGGGACCAAGGAAGGGAGACAAGAGATTGAGAAAAGAATACTTCCACTCCTCTGCAGTTCCCTGGGTGGAAACGCCTTGTGTGGGTCAGAATTGGTGAAGTCCACCCTGCGCACCTACCTGGTGTGGACCTCACGTCCCACCAGCC
Source organism: Sorex fumeus (assembly GCF_029834395.1). Lineage (NCBI taxonomy): Eukaryota > Metazoa > Chordata > Mammalia > Eulipotyphla > Soricidae > Sorex > Sorex fumeus. Next base: position 11,115,889 of record NW_026606120.1, read on the forward strand.
CCGCGAGGCAGCTGTCAAGCTGCACCTGATGTCCATGGGTTCTGCAGAGCATGGATGATAGTTCCTGCTACTGGATTCCTCAGGAGCCGTGGGCTCAGGCTGGAGCAAGGAATTGTTCTTTGCAGGAAAGCAAAGACAGTCTGAACCTCAGCACAGGAGTTCTGGGTCCATTGCCTTCCTTTGCAGAAATGAATTTCAGAAGGAGGTGAAATAGTGAAGCAAGATAGTTTTTAATTAAATAAAATTTACTTAGAAAGCTCTGAGGGGAGAGGATGGGGTTATAGTACAGTGGGTAGGGGACTTGCCTTGCATGTGGCTGGATTGAATCCCTGGCATCCCACAGGGTTCCCTGAACACCACCATGGGTGATTCCTGGATGCAGAGTCTATGAACGTTGCTGGGTGTGGCCCATAAAACAAACAAACAAACAAACAAACAAAAAATAATAAGGAGAGAAAGATGTGAGGAGGCGGGGAAAAGAAAGATGTGAAGGAATAAAAATAGAGGAATAGTGTTCAAGAGAGAACACAGGCCTGGAAAGGTAGGCTAACCTTGAATGGCTTTGGAAGGTGATAACCAATTTCTTTAAAAGGTTCTCCGCACGTGTAAAAGTTAACCAGGTTGTCACATGCAAAGCTCACACTGTAGATAGCCCTTTCATAACCTCATTGTGACCTTTAGATTCTTCTGTGGCTTCTCCTTTCCTGGGGGGGTCCACCCTTCTCTGGGTGGGGCCTAGTATTTCCAAGCTGGGTAGTTTATCTCGAAAGAGCTCTGGATTTGCATCACAAAGGGAATTTGTTCCTCGTTCCTTTTGACTGGGCAATTTCTTTTGAGTTCTGTTATTTCCCCAAAGCTATTATTTCCCAGGCTCCCTATCCATATTCCTACTACTGGACCACAATAGTGTTAGAGTTCTACAGAAATGCTTTAAATTTTGTTAAAAAAAAAAAAATTCAAGGGCTGGAGCGATAGCACAGCAGGTAGAGCGCTTGCCTTGCATGCAGCCAACCAGGGTTCGATTCCCAGCATCCCATATGGTCCCCCAAGCACCGCCAGGAGTAATTCCTGAGTGCATGAGCCAGGAGTAACCCCTGTGCATCGCCAGGTGTCACCCAAAAACCAAAAACAAAACAAAACAAAAAACCCACAAAATTCACAAGGAGCCAAAGCAATGATAGTACATAGCACAGGGTAACTTGCCTTGTACATGGCCAACCTGGGTTCTGTCCCTGGCACTCCATACGGTCCCCCTGTACCTTGCCACAAGTGATGCCTGAGTACAGAGGCAGTAGGCCCTGAGCACTGATGGATGCAGACAGGAACCAAACCAAAACCAAAGTAAAAGTAAAGTAAAGGCCCTCCCGTTGATCATCGATTTGCTCGAGCGGGCCCAGAAACATCTCCATTGGAGACTTTGTTGTTACTGTGTTCGGCATATCGAATACGTCACGGGGAGCTTGCCGGGCTCTCTGAGAGGGGAAACCAAAACCAAAAAAAAATTAGAAATCAGCAATAAAAAAAACCCAATTCTACAAATTTAGACATTAATCGTCTTTACTAAAATGACTCAAAAATGACTCATGAGGGGCTGGAGACACAGTGAAGGGAAGCCTGGAAGCCTGGACTTGCAGACCTCTGGGAATGAGCACTGAGTTCAGAGTAGCTCTTGAGCACTTCTGGGTTTGGCTCAAAGACCAAACACCAGAACAGATAAACAGAAAATCCAACTTGTTAAAAAGATGCACCAATGAAGCAATATCCAGTCTTTCAAGCTGAGAGGCTTGTGCCGAATGGAAGGCTAACTATGAAGTTAGAAAGAGGGTGGAGTTTCTATCAGGTAGATTCATCTTCCCTAGGGGAAGACAGGCGAAGGGTGTCATGTGAATTGCCTTAGGGTGCTGATCAGGAAACACCAGCTAGATTAGTTCCATTACCTTTGGGTGAGGTTGAAACTACAATTAGATTACAAGTTAAATCTGGTGGCCTTCACCTCCTGCTCCACCACCTACTTCTTGGCATGAAAACTTCATTTTGTTCTATATTTTCTATTTTTAAAAAATGTAGTTGGGGGCTAGAGCAATATCACAGTGGATAGGGCATTTGCCTTGCACGTGGTTGACCCAGGTTCCATTCCCAGCATCCCATATGGTCCCCTGAGCACCGCCAGGGGTAATTCCTGAGTGCAGAACTAGGAGTAAACTCTGTGTATCACCAGGTGTGACCCAAAAAGCACACCAAAAAAAAAAAAAAAAAAGAAAAAAAAGAAATGTAGTCGGGGTTACAGAGATAGCACAGTGGGTAGGGAGCTTACTTTCCATGCTGCCAACCAGGGTTTGATTCCCTGGCATCCCAATATGGTCCCCCATGCTCTGCCAGGAGTGATTCCTCAGTACAGAGCCAGGAGTAAGCCCTGAGCATCACTGGATGTGGCCCAACAATATTCAGCTGAAAGATAATTCAGGCGCTAAGATAAGCCTTTCAACTGGCCAACTTCAATTGAATTCCAAATCCCAGGGACCCCTCAGCACAGAACCAAGAGTAAACTCTGAGCACTGCTCTGTATGCCCTTCTCCATGTTTCTCCCCCTAAACCAGTGAATAAATTTTTATATAAGTCATTTCATGTTGTGGTTCCTTCCCCGTCCATTCTTTATAGCTGCTAAAATTGGAATCTTTATCTTCCAGATGTCACATGTAATTATTTTTGTTCGACTCCTTTGATCTGCAGAAGTAAACACAGATTTGATTCTTGGAAAACTCCCCACCTACAATCAATGGAGTTCTTTATATCATTTCTTTGGTGATGTTTAAAATCAGAAACAAAAGGCAATCTAATTGAGTTACACTCATCTTTATACCAGTGCAGTAATGAAATATTAATTTCAATATTTATTTTTAATTTTTATGGAAAAGGGGTCTCTGAGGTTCTTTCTCTTTCTTTTTTTCTTGGCTTTTTGGGTCACACCCGGTGATCTCAGAGGTTATTCCTGGCTCTGCACTCAGGAATTACTCAAGGTGGTGCCCCCGGGACCATATGGGATGCCGGAGATGGAACCCGGGTCAGCCTCCGGCAAGTCAAACACCCTCGCCACTGTACTATCATCCCAGCCCACTGTGGTTATTTCTGACATCAAATATATGATGTCTCTTCATACCAAGTTTTCTTTATCACCTGGGTGGGCATCCCAAAATTCAGTTTTTTGGTTTTTTTTTGTGTGGGGGGGGTTATACCTGGCTGTGCTCACAGCTTACTCCTGGCTCTGTGCTCAGGGATCACTCTGATGACTTGGAGATCACTTAGGAGCCACATGGGTTGCCGGGGACCAAACCTTGGCCAGCTGCATGCAAGGAGAGGGTCCTATTCATTGTACTATCTCTGTGGCCCCTAGGAATTAAGCTTTGACCTAGAAACAGACAAATGAAAGAGATGCTGTGGGAAAGCACATGCGGAAGGAGTAGGCGGCTTTCTTGTCCTCTCCAGAAGCTGCTCTCCAGGGCTTCCAGGTGTCAACTAGTCCCCCTGCTAGTCCCCATTGGTCTTTCTAGAGAGAGAAGCTGCTCACCCTGCAGGTAGCTAGGCCCCCCACAGAGTTGCCTCCTTAGCCAAAATCTGGAGTGTTTGAAAAGAAAACTCATTATGAATAGCAAAAAGATAAGCCCTATCATTCAGAAACCCTTTTCAGTGTTTTAAAAGGTGTCCACTGCGGGGGCTGGAGCAATAGCATAGCGGGTAGGGCGTTTGCCTTGCAAGTGGCCGACCCGAGTTCGATTCCCAGAATCTCATATGGTTCCCTGAGTACTACCAGGAGTAATTTCTGAGTGCAAAGCCAGGAATAATCCTGAGTGCAAAGCCAGGAGTAATCCCTGTGCATGCCAGGGGATGAATTATACATAAACAAACAAACAAACATATATGTTACATCACAATCCCCAGAAAGCAAAAGTGCCTAATACCACACAGGTCCCACTGGAGAGCGGGGGGATAGACAGCTGATGAGGACTAGAAGTAGCATGAAGAGTCCTATCACTTGGTGATAGAGGGTCCTATCATATTGTACACGGCCATAAATATTAACATTATTATAACTATGTTACCTAAACTATAATGAAATTAATTTTTTTTCTTTTTGGGTCACACCTGGCGATGCTTATGCACTTAGGAATTACTCCTGGTGGTGCTCGGGGGATGGGATGCTGGGAATCGAACCCAGGTCGACCACATGCAAGGCAAATGCCCTACCCGCTGTGCTATCGCTCCAGCCCTATAATGAAATTAATTTTCAAAAAATGTTGTACTGTGCTGAAGCTTTTGAACAGTCCATTCGAGAGTCTGTGACAGGGACAAGCTTGGGTGAGTGGGGTGGGGTGTGGGCATGTTTATAGGCAAGAGGCAGCTGGACTGGCTACAAATTGGATGTCAGAGGTAAATGAGAGAGAAATTCCAGAGTTTGGATTGGAACAGCTGTTGTTGGGTGCATGATGGCGCCATTCACTAAGAGTATTTAGGAAAGAGCAGGATTGAGAAGGAAATCAAGGGTGCTTTGACATGATTTTGAAAAGAATTGGAGTCAGGGGCCAGAGAGATGGTACAGTGGGTAAGACACTTGCCCTGCATGCCACTGACTCAGTTCAATCCCTGACTCCTCATATGGTTCCCTGAGTCCCCCACCCCCACCAGAGGTGATCCCTGAGTGCATAGACAGGAATAAGCTCTGAGTACAGCGGGGTGTGGCCCAAACATCCAAATGGGTGGGGGGGGGGGAGGAGGAGGAGGAGGAGGAGGAGGAGGAGGAGGAGGGAGAGAATAAAGTAAGTAGGGATATGAGGAGTCAGTTTTCAGTTTGTTTGTATTTTGGTTTTGGGCCATACTAGTAGTGATCAGTGCTCGGTGCCCAGGGTGTTGACCCCAGTGGTGCTAGGTTGGAAGCTCTTCCTGGGTTCCTGAACACAAAGCTTGCACTCCTGTTCTTGTAGTCAGCTCCAAGGCCGAAAGCAATGGATGTATTTGTAAATCTGCATGTGTTTGGTGCGGAGAGAAATTTGAACCGAAGTATTCTTTTATAGGTAGAGCGGAGAGAGTAAGGACTGGATCCTGGGGCACTTGGGCATTTAAAGCTTTAGACAAATTCTGCAAAGGATGTTGGAAAGGAAGGAGGCCCTGAGGGGGAACAGGAGAATCTGGGAGAGCTTGAGGTAAACACAGGGGGAAAAGTGTTTCGAAAGAGGAAGCGTGTCAACTGTCAGTTTAGATAAGAATAGGGAATTGGCCATCGGCTTTGGAAATTGGAGCTTATTAGTAATCTTGATAAGTGATCTTGATGAGGGAAGTGGAAGCTGGACCTTTGAGGACTGGGAAATGAATGTTAAGGAGAGGATGTGGGCTCTGATGAAAGATCTGGAAAAACCCGAGTTTTTAAGCATTGAAAGAGAGCAGAGAAAAAAAATTGGAATATTTTATTTGGGGCTGGAGTGGGTAGGGTACAGCGGGTAGACTTCTTGCCTTGGATGACCTCCAAATGTGAGGGAGAGGAAGGAGGGAAGGAGAGAGAGGGAGACGGAGATGGAGAGGGAGAAAGAAAGGGAGGAGGAGGAGGAGGAGGAGAAGGAGGAGGAGGAGAGAGAGAGAGAGCGAGAGAGAGAGAGAAAGAGAGAGAGAGAGGATGAAGTAAGTAGGGATATGAGGCAGTCAGTTTTCAGTTTGTGTTTTGGTTTTGGGGCCATACTAGTAGTGATCAGTGCTCGGTGCCCTGGCACCCCACATGGTCCCCAGAGCCCTGCCAAGGAGTGATCCCTGAGCGCAGAGCCAGGAGTAACCCCTAAGCATCGCTGGGTATGGCCCCCAAACAAGACCAAAATTTCAAAAGAAGAGTATTTTATTTTAGGCCCCACCCTACAGTGCTCAGGCCAACCTCCCTTCTCTGCTGGGGGGTGGGGGGGAGGTTTACTCCTGGCAGTGTTTTGGGGAACTTAAGGGGACCTGGGGATTGAACCCAGGCCTCCTACATGCAAAGCATGCACTCAAGCTGCTCCTAATGTTTCTTTTCAGTCAGGAGGAGTTTCAGTATGTTTTTGTAGGCAGGCCCCAGTGCTGAGCCACTGGAGAGAGGAAAAAGTAATCATGCTGGAGGCCAGGTTAATTGTAGGAATACAATCCTTAGGAATGCACAGGGAGAAAGGAATACAGGTCACTGGCAGGACAGACCTCCAAAGTAACCTAAATATTGCTCCGCCCTTAAGAGTAGTTCTGATTGTTAGGAAATAAAGGAGGTTATATCTTTTGATCCCCTCTCCCCTCGGCGTCCCCAATGAGGTATGAGGGAAAGTTGAACGGTAACACCAGAGGGGCTGAGCTATCAGAGGCTTTTAGTAGAGAGGTGTGAAATAATCTTTCACCAGATGAGTGTCAATGGAGTAGGGAAACCCTTCCAGGATTAAGTCCAACTCCAGCACCTTTTTCTCTCCTGGGGATACCTGCTCCTTTTTGGTACTTCTCACCTTTTGTAACTGTATCTTTCTTTCCTGCTGGCTTCCCTCATGGTAAGAGGGCAAGGACTTGGCTGTTTCTAAATCCCTAACGCACAGATAGTCTAATTCAGAAAAAGCGCCGGCACAGTCACTAAATAATTACATGTTGAAACACAGAAGCTAATGAACGAACCTCCTGTAAATTCTGTCTCAGGCCACCCGGGTTAAGTGCTTGTTGAGGCAAGTCCCTTGTTCCTCTCTCAACCTTCCTTTGTGCATGTAGCTCAGAGCCGTCACCCGGGCGCTCAGGGGCTAATAAAGCTGGCCAGGGCTTCCTCGGGAGACTGAGTCCGGTGTAACGGAACGTTATTTTCAGCCCCCGCGCAGCCTCCTAGGTAGCAGGTGCTGCAAAGGACTTGCAAAGGGCTGGGGGAAGGGGCGTCGTGCTCGCGGTTCCCCCGAGCGCTGCAGGAGCGCGGAGCGAGGGCGGGGGCCGCGGAGGGGGCGGGGCTCGGGCCGGCCTCTCCGACCCCGCTTGGGCCCCGGCCGGGAGGCGCTCGGCCGACGGGGACGGGGGGCGGGGAGGCTGCGGGGCCAGCAACTGTCAAAGCGCCCCGCTTGGCGCCATTATTTAAATACTACGTGGCCGTCTCGCCGCTGTGCGTGCTCGGGGCGGGGCTGGAGGCGCCGAGAGCGAGGCGGAGGCCGGGGGCGGGCCGGGGAGGCGTGTCCGGGGGCGTGGCCAACCCGGGGCGGGGGGGCGGGGCCAGCGGCGGCCCCCGGCGAGGCCCACTGCGCCTGCGCTGACAGACGCAAGATGGCGGACAGTGCGGAACTAAAGGTAAAGCGCAGCTCGAATTCACTTCTAATATTCGGCCGCGGAGACGGCGCCGCTGGTGCCGGGGGGGATGGGTCCGGCCCCGGGGGGCCGCTCCGGCCGGGCCGCGTCCCGGTCCGGAGTCGCGGCGGGGAGCGGCGGGGGGGCCGTGCGCGGGGGCCCGGCCGCGGCGGGCCGCGGGCCCCGAGCCTCGGGGGCGCTGACGGGTCGTCCCCGGCGTGTTATTGTTGTGGGCGCCGCGGGCGGGGGCGGCGGGGCGGCGGCGGCGGCGGGGGACCCCGGGACGCGGCCGAGCCCGGCCCGGCCCGCGGCGGCCTCCGCGCCCCCCCTCCCCCGCGCCGGGCAGCGGCGGGGCCGGGCGGCGGCGGCGACGGCAGCGGCGACGGCGGCGGCGGCGCGGGGGCTCGGGCGGGCTCGGCGCTCCCGGCCGTCCCGGGCCGCTGTCAGCCGCTCCCGGACCCGGCCACTCGCGCGGCCCGCGCCCCGCCCCTCCGCGGCTCCCTGCTGCCCCCGCCGGGTCGCGCCGCTGTCAGGAGGCGCCGGGGTGCCGGGCGGCGGGCGGCGCGCTCCCGGGGCGCGGGCCGGCAAAGTTTCGGGAGCCCGGGCGGCGCGGGGGCTCGGCCGGGCGGGACGTTGGCGGGCCGGGCGCGGGGGCCGGGCGCGGGCGGCGGCGGCGGCGGGGCGGCGGGGGTCCCTGCCCGGCCGCCCCCCCCCCCCCCAGCCGATGGCGATGCTCTCGCCCGCGGAGGTGGGCGGCTCGCGCGGGGCTCCCCCGCCGCCTTTTGTTTGTGGGCACGGCCGGGAGCGGCTCCCCGCGCCCGCGCCCCCGAGCCCGGGAACGACCCTCGCGGCGCCCTCGGCCGGACCGATTACTCACGCCGCGCGCCGCTGCAGCCGCTGCCGAGGGGGCCCGTGCCCTGGCGCCCCCGCGCCCCCACGCCCCCGCGCCGCCTGCGACCTTCACCTGGCGGCGCTCGGGGCTCGCAGCCCACCGGTGCCGACCCCGACCCGGGCGGCCGCTGACATCGCCGTCGGGGACCGGCTGCGACGCGCGCGCCGGGGACCGTGGACGGGGGGGGGGGCGGGGGACCTGCGACACACACACACACACACACACACACACACACACACACACACTCGAGTTTTTCCGGACGAATAAAGATGATGACTTCAGGTGTTTGACCGTTATAGGGGAGCAACTTCCAGAACACGGGAGGGAGAGGGCTGCTTGTGGGTGATGCTTCTCAGTGAAAAAGAATCCCAAGTCCCACCCCCACCCCCCAATCTTTTGACGGTCTTGCCCCCTCCAGAATTGGCACGTTTCAGGCGCGCCGGTTCTTTATTAATCCTTAGTTATTTACTTCTAATTACTGATGCTGTTGGTCGGGGAAGGCCGATTCGGAGTGGAGTAATCTCGGTTTTTGTTTGGTTTTTGTCGGTGCCGACCCTCCCCCCACTCAACCCCCTCCTTTCAAACTATTGGCAGGAATTGAAAAGCCTCGGGGATCTGACTCTTCGGAGATAATTAGCGATCCCCGTCAGCTTCCCGAGTCTAAGATAACGGGTCCCCGCACCGCTCCCGAGTCGCCGTCCCGCGACGCCGGCTGCTTCGCCGGGAGTCCCTGTTAATTGGCAGCGCCGCCGCTCCCCGCGCCACGGCCCGCGCGCGCCGGCACTCTCCGCGCCGTCCCGGGAAACTGGACGGGAAGCACATGCTGAGAGGGTTTCCTCCTTTGTTCTTGCGCGTTTTTAGAAAGCCTCTGGGGAGGGATCAGATCCCTGGAGTGAGCCTTGGGAGGTGAAGTTTCTGCGCGGGGATGAACCTGTTCGCAGAGAGACGCTCGGTGCGTAAGGGGCGAGACAGACACGCCGCCAGAGCTCGCCAGTCTCGCCCTCCCTCTCCTCAGCTTCCCCGGGCTCCGAGTTGAGTTGCTCCGAAGGGGTCACTGATTACTTTTATGTTTCTGGGCTGCAGTCTTTGTCAGAACGGCGCATTTTTGACATCCTGCTCTGTTTATGTCCCCGTGCTCCGAGGAGCTGTGTTGAGTGGCATAGCCGTTGTGGAGTATTCTGTCAATGCTGGATTGTGGTTGGACTCCTGTTCCTCCTTTCTTGTTTGCACGGGGAGATGATCCTGTTATTGCCTGCTAGAGTTACTTGAGAATGTGTGTGTGTGTGTGTGTGTGTGTGTGTGTGTGTGTGTGTAATGAAACTTTGGAGGTGATAACCTTTTGGAAATCCTATTTTATGAGGACTTTGTTTGGGGAGCCTTACCTGGCGATATCAGCTCAGGGGTAACACCTGGCTCTGCACTCAGGGATCACTCCTGGAGGTGCTGGGATATCAAGATTGAATGCGGGTTGGCCTCATGCATGGCAAGCGCCCTGCCTCCTGTACTGTAGCTCCAGACGCCATTTGTGAAGGTCTTCTGTCCTAGTTTTGGGGGCAGTAAATAGCATCTATTTAACACACAGTAGTAAAAATCGGAGTAAGATTAAGAAAATCCCAGGTTTTTGTAAGTTTTAGGTGAAAATACAGTAAATGCTTGAAATATTTCCAAATGAGACTTTTAAATAGTTATAGTGCTTTTTTGGGGGTTTTCGTCACAGCCTCCATTTCATTTTGTTGTGAATTGTGTTTGTGATTATTATTCCTCCTGTCCATTTTAATGAATCGTTTAATATAGCAAATCCACAAAGTTCAATGGGAAAAAATGGATAGATCTGTATCCCCTTTAGGAATGGTACAAGCTGCGACACTTAAAGATATTACCAATAAAAATTAGATTGAGACTCCTGCATATCAAAGTGTGTTCACTGTGCACATGTGCCTATGAACAGCCCAATTTTTCACTAGAGGGCTATCCATAAATGACATTTATGAGAGGAAAGAGAGTGCGTGCTTTGCCTACCAGACGCCCTATGTGCCATCCCTGGCCCTGCCTGGTACCAACCCGGGCACAAGTTCCTAGCACTGTTGGGTGTGGCCCCAAGTCCCACAGCATAAAGAACACAGAGGGGAGCATTTTTCTATGTTTAGGAACTTTTAGAAATTAAAAAATTTGCCCTGACCACATGATCTTGTCTTGGAAGTTATTTGGTAATCTGACAATTGCATTTAACGCTTCTCTTCTTAATGGACATTTTAAGAACAAGTATTTTTTTTTTTGCATAAAGTGCAAATCAATTATATTGCCCATTTAACTTACAGAGCTCATTGAATTGTAGCATTACTTTAGTGGAGCAAACAGTGGAATTTAATGGGAGGAGTACCTATACTTTTTAATATATTTAAAAGTATCCCTGTCACCAAATTTTGTCATATTCTGATTATTCAAAAATAGTTTAAATATTTATGATTAACTTGCTTTTTGCAAATAGAAGGTTTATTCATAAATTTGATTTGAATTTCTGTAACTTCTGTCAAGTGCCATATTTCCATGGCTTTTGTTTCAAGTCACCATTTTTGTCAACAGTATTTAAAAACCATTTAAAAAGCACTTCTGATTTCAAGTATTTCTTATAATTGCTTTGAAATACCGCCTTTCTCTCCACAGTTTTCTCCTGGGTGATTGTATTGTCTTCTCCTTCAAAGAGTCCCTTGTAATCCCTGTTGATTGCTGAGCTTCTCCGTGTGGAGGCTGGAGCTGATTAATCTTGGGTTTCTTCTGGTGAACTCTATCAACATGCTGCTCCAGGATTGTTGCTGAGGCTTTTGAGTGCAGTATAATTTGTACCCCTTCTGGATGGTAGCTAGGGATCAGAAAATAGAATGGCTTGTGTTTGTGTTGGGAGCTGAGGGGAAGTATCTAACTGAAAAACTTGGTGTTCATGAGATGCAGCTTTTAAAAAGGAAGCCTGGTGGTCATTGCTTAGAGGAATGGCAGTGTGATGTTGAGAACTGCGGGATGACAGTGTGATGTTGAGAACTGCGGTTTGTTTTGTTTTTCATGTTTGAATAACATGTTGCTTATATAGTCTGTTGCAGTTCAGAATGTATCACTTTATTTCATTTGATCATTGTAACAGTTGAGTAGGGCAGGCAATTGCTGTCTTCCTTTTATCTGTAAGGTCTACCCAGAAAGATTGAGTGGCTAGCCCAGGATCCTGCAGGTTGGGTGGGAATTTGGATCCAGTCTGATGATTTGAAAGCCCTGGACTCTGGGCTGCTCTGAAGGTGACCGCTCAATCCTGCAGACTTCTAGGTTCCTTTCAAAGAACCTAGTGATGTTGGGGCTGGAGTGATAGCACAGCAGGTAGGGCGTTTGCCTTGCACGCGGCCGACCTGGGTTCGATTCCTAGCATCCCATATGGTCCCCTGAGCACCTCCAGGAGTAATTCCTGAGTGCAAAGCCAGGAGTAACCCCTGAGCATCGCCAGGGTGTGACCCAGAAAGCAAAAATAAATAAACAAATAAATAAATAAAGAGTTCTAGTGATGTTGTTGCTGATACTTTCTCTTTTGCTTTATATCAGGATGTTTTTTAATATTCTTTGGACTTGTAAGGAAGGTTTTGGAATTGTGAGTTGAAGTCATAGATGTTAGTTATTGCAACTACAGTTTTGCTTGGGAAAATTTTAAGGACTACTGAATGATAAGCAGAACAATAAACACCTCTAATCCCAGAACCCAGAAATACCAGGTTCACATCTGGGTAACTAGCCTGTGTGTCTGTCTGTCTGTCTCTCTCTCCCTCCTTCTTTCCCTCGCTCCCTCCCTTTCTCTCCCTCCCCCCCCCTCTCTCCTGTGTTTATGTAAAAAGATCACACTATATGTACTTCGTTAATTTTCAGGCTCTGTTAGTAAATTTTCAGGCCAAGCTTGAAAGTATAGGCTAGGTGACCATGTGAAAGGAAATGTATTTTATTCTGTTAATCCCCGCACCTCCCCCCCCCCCCCACACACACTTTATTTTTGGAGCCCACCCAGCAGTCCTTGTGGGTTTCTTGTGGTGTTCAGAGGACCGTGTGCTGCGAGGAGTAAAAACAGGGCTCCAGCATAGTACTTGTGTGCTCCAGTCCCCCTTTAAAAAATTTTTTTTTCCGTTTGTTTTGGTGTCAGGGGTTACTCCTGACTCTATGCTCAGGAACCGGTGCTGGCGTGCCATATGGGATGCTGAGGATTAAACCCGGATCAGCCACATGCAAGGCAAGTGCCATACCTGTTGTTGTATGACTCTGGCCTTTAAAACCATTTTAAGGGGCTGAAGTGACAGTACAGCAGGTAGAGTGTTTGCCTTGCATGTGGCCGACCTGGATTCGATTCCCAGCATCCCATATGGTCCCCTGAGCACCGCCAGGAGTAATTCCTGAGTGCCACGAGCCAGGAGTAACCTGTGCATCGCCAGGTGTGACCCAAAAAGCAAAAAAATAAAAAAAAATATTAAAAAATGTGTTGACAAATAGTCTGACATAAAAGCTTGTAAATATTCTAACAAAATATGTTGATATGGCAGACGTGTGTGTGTGTGTGTAATGTGCTTTGGGGAGCAACACAAATGTTACTTTGATTAAATGAAGTGTTCTGAATGAAATAAGTAATTCTTGATTTGCTCATTGCCTTTACCTTTATTTTTCTGTTTCTGTAAAACTGTCAGATAAGATTATTAGAGGATGACATAGTAAAGGTAAGCAAATGTTTCTGAACAAAAATATTTGATAAACTCTGGAATAGAATGTCTGTTTTGGGAAATTACACCACAGTAATCAAATACTGCAAGTTTATTTCCTTTATTTACATGTTCATCTGTTTTTAACTGACATTTAAAAATGCTATGATGAACATTAATATAGAGAAAGTGAAAATAATTTGCATAGCTCATATTTTTGATCCCAAAGCTTAAGTGTTTCATAGTGTTAGATTGGTAGGTAACAATTTTTCATGGAGGTTATGAGGCATTAAGAACAGTTTTTCTAAGAAGAAATTTTTATGGTTTGTCAGTGCTTCCCAGAGTAAGTATTGGAGAGCCTTGGGGTGGCAGGTTAGTAGCCATTTTGTTCATTTAAAGAAAATAGATTTTCTTCTTTTCTTTATTTTTGGCTTTTTGGGACACACCCAGCGATGCTCAGGGATTATTCCTGGCTCTGCACTCAGGAATTACTTATGGCAGTGTTCAGGGGACCATATGGGATGCCGGGGATTGAACCTAGGTCAGTCATGTGCCAGGCAAAGCCCTGCCTGCTGTACTGTCTCTGGCCCCAAGAAAGTAGATTTTCAGGGAGCATTTGATCATTTCTTTTCTGGAAAAGAGGGAAGTAGTCCAGATAAGTTTGTGAACCTCTGAGTGAAGTCAGAGAACAAATGTAAAGGTGAATCAGATGTTATTAACATCTGAAAATAGTTCCCTGCAGAAGAAGACAGTTGATGAAATTAAAGTTGTAAAGTAGACCAAACTCTAAATTTGATCCTTACCCAAACAGCATTCTTACATCACTAACAACTTTCATCATTAAGGTTTTTTTTTTGTTGTTTGTTTGTTTTAAGTAAAAAAAAACGGTGCTGGAAGAAGTTTAAAATACTGTCAATTTCAGGAATAGATTTATTTATTTATTTATTTATTTATTGCCAGGGGCACGGGGCACACACAATGATGCTGAGGTTACTCAGGAGTTACTCGTGGTGGTTCTTAGGGGACCATATGAGATGTACTCTCTCTGCTGTTCTCTTTCTCTGTCCCCAGAAATACTGCTGTTTTTCTTCCCTGTTGGAAATACTCCTGTTTTGGAGATTTTAATCTAGTTCTTTTCTCTCTGGTTGATCTCTGCTTTTGGTGTACCCCACTGCTAGAGACATTGATTTCCACCCAGATACTCTTTTCATTCTGTCATTCTGGGGTCATGCTTTGGGCTCTTAGTGCTCCCAGTCCCACTGTATTAGTTTCAGTGCTCCCCGGGGTGCTTCCTTTATGTGGGTGCACACACACACCCACATAGTCAGTGGTGTGGCTGGAAGTTGCTGATGGTGCTGGGAAGTAGAGAGCAAAGGAGCCAGATAGGACTTCTGGACCACGCACCACACATACAGGATCAGACTCAGGGAGAGCACATTGGCCACTGAGCCATCTTCAGACCCCGGGACTATTTTTTAGTTCAAAATAGGGTGGTTGGGCTGGAGCTGTACTACAGTGGGGAGGGCATTTGCCTTGCATGCAGCCAACCCGGGTTCAATCCCTGGCATCCCATGGTACCCCAAGCAGAGCCAGGAGTAACCCATGAGCATTGCCAGGTGTGGCCCAAAAGGAGAAAAAAAAATAGGGTGGGGAAGGCAGTGCTGGGAATCAAACCTAGACTTCATTCACGTGTGCAAAAGCAAGTATACTACATCCCTGGCCCCTAGATTATTTTTGGGAGGTTGTCAGAATTCAAAGTAGGGGACTGGACGGGAAGGAAAAGAAATCTTGTCCCTTCGGCTTCACCTAATTTCCCAAAACTCACCATCAGGCAGCTGATCTACTTTGTCTCTTAAGATTTTTAACATTTTATAGAAGTGAAACCATAATGTGTAGCCCTTTATATATTTGAACTGTTCTTTGGGTATTAAAATATGTTTATAATATTTATGATTTACGCTGGAGTGATAGCACAGCAGGTAAGGCATTTGCCTTGCACGCAGCCAACATGGCCGACCTGAGTTCGATTCCTCCGCCCCTCTCAGAGAGCCCGGCAAGCTACCGAAAGTATCTTGCCCGCATGGCAGAGCCTGGCAAGCTCCCCGTGACGTATTTGATATGCCAGACACAGTAACAACAAGCCTCATGATGGAGATGTTACTGGGCCCGCTCGAGCAAAAATCGATGAATAACGGGAGGACCGTGACTGATGATTTACGCTATCTGTATATGTCTAGAGCCAGAAGAAACGAGGCATATCAAAGGAAAAGTACAAAATGAACATACATAACAGTTTATTTTTTGTTTTACTTTTTTTTTCAGGGGGGAGGGGCACATGAGTTATGCTTATGAAGTTATTCCTGGCTCTGTGTTCAGGAATCACTCCTGGCAGTGCTCAAGGTTTGACCCAGGGATTCAAATCTGGGTCAGCTACATGCAAGGCAAGTGCCGTCTTTGCTGTACTATTGCTCCAGCCCTTTTATCAGTTAATTTTCTGAAATCACAAATTGGATCATACTGTGCGTGGTATACTGGGCTATTTTCATATAACATTTATTGAGGCTCTTTCCATGGCCACAAAATGAGAGTTTCATTAACTGTATATATTTCGTAGGTTTAAAAAGTTTTACCTCTTAAATTTATTATGTCTAACAGTTGTTAAAAAAGTTGTCTTGGGCCAGAGGAGTGGTACAGTGGGTAGGGTGTTTGCCTTGCATGCTTGCACGTGTCTGACCCGGGTTCAACCCCTGGCATCCTTATATGATCCCCCAAGCACCTCCAAGAGTAATTCTTTTTTTTTTTTTTTTTTTTTTTTTTGCTTTTTTTGCTTTTTGGGTCACACCCAGTGTTGCACAGGGGTTACTCCTGGCTCATGCACTCAGGAATTACTCCTGGCACTACTAGGGAGACCATATGGGATGCTGGGAATCAAACTCAGGTCAGCCTCGTGCAAGGCAAACTCCCTACTCACTGTGCTATCACTCCAGCCCCTCCAAGAGTAATTCTTGAGTGCAGAGCCAGGAGTAATCCCTGAGCATTGCAGGGTATGGCCCCAAAACAAAAAATAAAACAAAAAGAATAAAGTTACTATTAAAAAAAAAACCCTTGATTTGGTATTTTGTTGTACTATGCTATTTAAAAAAACATGTTGCTGAATTTGCACTAACCCCTGTTGTTAATACTGGAGTTTCTCATTAAAATAGAAATGAAACTGTGTAACAGGTAATGGTAGTTTGGCTTGAGTAAAAATGGAATGGAGTCTCTTGATGGAGCTCTGGCAGTGCACAGCTAAAGGATTCATTTTGTATTTGGGTTTCTGAATATGAGCAAGCCTGTTTTTAGCTTCATGGCATGGTGCTTAAAATAGAATTTAACATCCTCTCTTCTGCTTTATGGTAAATTCTAAGACTTTTTCTTGCAGTCATGTAGGTCTGATCTTTTAAGGGAAAAAAAAACATAGAAATCGGAATGATTCAGGGTAAATATTTTTTTTCCCTGAAATCAATCTTCATTTTGGTCTCAGGGCTTCTCTAAGGTATCCAGAAAGGCACTGCACTGGCGACTCTCAGAGTCTGCAGGAGGGAGTTACCTGTTCTTATTCAGGAAGTGTTGATCACGTTTCATCCTTCCCATGTTTGAATTCTGTATGTGATATTCCAGGCCCTAGGTGGTTTGAGTATCTCACTGTGAATATTAGATGTATGTATTTAGATTAAACACTGGTGGAATATTTACTAAAATGTTTTGTTATTTTTTTCTCAACTATATATACAAAACGCTTCAACTATTATGGTAGTCCTTGAGATCTACTGTAGGCCCTGATTCTCCTTTCTCTATTTTGGGCCAAAAAATTTTTTTTTTCTAGTTTAAGCTATTTTTCTAATAGCACTAAGGAATTATTGACTTATATTAAACTTGCTAGTGCCTTACCATGAATTAAGACAGTGGGCACTAAACTATAGTAGTTTTCGTGCATCACCACATACTCAGAATTTACAAAATAAATGTCAGGTACATTTAATGTCCTTGATGAAGCAATACAATTTATTGATTTTGTTTTCTCTGTCCTTGAGTACATATTAGGAATTTTTGTAAGGTGGAAAATACCTATGAAATACTGTTACTGATACTGAATGCATTGGTTCATTCAAGGAAAGAAACTTGTGCCATTTGGGTTTCATGCTGAACTAGCATTTTAAAAGATGAGAGTACCAATTTTACTTGAAAGAATTGACTGACAGGGTATGGTTATACAGACTTTGGTATTCAGGAGACATTTTTCAAAGCAGAATTAAGTGAACCTATCACTTAAAAAAATGCATACTACTTGCTGCCAAAGATAAAATTCAAGCTTTCAAATAAAAATAATTTTGGAAGATTTGTGTTTGCTGCTGTGAACTTTGATAGAGTCATATTACTTGACTTTATTTTTTTCTTCTATAAAATCAGTGGTGGTTTTAGTTGGGCCAGAGAGATAGTACAAGGGTTTAGGTGCTTGCTTAAAGATGCTCAACCTGAGAGTGATCCCTGAGCAGAGAGCCAGGAGAAGGCTTTAAGCATTGTTGAGCATGCACCCCCTCCCCCCCCAAAAAAAAAGTTGTTTTAATGAATGTGATATTTGAAGTTATGTGGTGAGTTGTGTGAACATTTATAAGAGTTGTATAACCCAGTAAACAAATATTTTATTTTGGCTTTGGGGCCATATCTGACAGTGCTCAAGGATTAAACCCTGGTCAGCCACATGCAAGGTAAGAGCTTTACCTGTTGCACTCTAGGACTGTCCTCCCGCTCTTAAGCGATTTGCTCGAGTGGGCCCAGTAACATCTCCATCTTGAGACTTGTTACTGTGTTTGGCATATCGAATACGTCATGGGGAGCTTGCCAGGCGTTACTGTGCGGGCGAAATACTCTCGGTAGCTTGCCAGGCTCTTCGAGAGGGGCGGAGGAATCGAACCCTGCTCGGGCAGCCGGCTGTGCACAAGGCAAACGCTCTACCACAGTGCTGTCGTTCCAGCCCTTTACCTGTTGTACTTTACTTTATAAACAACAGATACATGGTGTTAGAAAGTCATGCATGGGTTAAAAGGGGATGAGAAATGGAAGCTAGAGCAGTGGATTTCAGTACTGCAGAAAAGCAAATGCTCGTCGATATGGTTTCAGACTCCATATTGCAGTAGCCTTTCAGAAACTGCTTTTTATTATTTTGATAAGGGAGAGATTATTGAAGTACTTCTCTCTTTTCATCTACATGTCCATGTAAGGTTGAATTTTCTTTATACAGTTCAATCAAAACAAGCCAGTGTAGCAGTTTGAAAGCATAAGTAGATGTGAGAATCAAGCTGTCTTTATTAAACCAGATATTTCAAGAGGTATGCTTCTAGAAATGTGAAACAGTGACAGCCTGTTTGCTAATACATTTTTGTTTTGGAATACAGTTTCTTGTATGTGGATTATGTCAACAAATCATACATTTTTAATTTTTAGGGAATTTTGGTTGGCAAGTTGGTTGGTTGGTTTTTGGGCCACACCTGGTGATGTTAAGTGGTAACTCCTGGCTCTCCACTCAGGAATCACTCCTGGCGGTGCTCCACAGACCCATATGGGATGCCAGGATAGAACCCAGGTCGGCTGCATGTAAGGCAGATGCCCTACCCTACTGCAGAGATAGTATGGACAAATGCTGTACTATCTTTTCAGCCCCCATTTATTGGTTTTAAGTACAAATCACTGTTTGGGCCAGACTTGGCAGTGCTCAGGGATCAGTCTTGGCATGTGTTCAGGGAATGACCTTCCTTATGCTAA
Source organism: Sorex fumeus (assembly GCF_029834395.1). Lineage (NCBI taxonomy): Eukaryota > Metazoa > Chordata > Mammalia > Eulipotyphla > Soricidae > Sorex > Sorex fumeus. Next base: position 11,134,603 of record NW_026606120.1, read on the forward strand.
GAATCAAACCCAGATTGGCCGCATTCAAGGCAAGTATTATCACTCTGATCCCTTAAGTACAGATCTTGGAAAAACATTTTCTTTTATTACAGATAGATTTACAGATAGATTTAATCAGTAAGTCTTGGAGTGTGTTCCTACACTTTTCAGGAGTATTATATAGTCCGGCATGTATGATGTCATGGTCACGGCCCTCCCGTTGTTCATCGATTTGCTCGAGCAGGCCAAGTAACATTGTGAGACTTGTTACTGTGTTTGGCATATCGAATACGTCACGGGTAGCTTGCCAGGCTCTGCTGTGCGGGTGAGATACTCTCGGTAGCTTGCCGGGCTCTCCGAGAGGGGCGGAGGAATCGAACTCGGGTCGGCCATGTTGGCTGCGTGCAAGGCAAACGCCCTACCCGCTGTGCTATCGCTCCAGCCCATGAATGATGTATGCATGAAAAATATAATTACAGCATTGAAAAGCACAGTACTGCAATAAAAATGTTAAAGAAAAAAGAAATTCTCCAGCCAAATGGTGAGAACCTGAATACTCATATAAGAATCACAACACAGTCTGGAGTCTAAAATGGAATGTTCCTTTCATTGTCTCCCATGGAGACATGTATATGATGTATAGAGGAAAGTAGGGCAGGGATATGGCTCAGCAATAGGATGCTTACCTGCGATGTGTGGGACCCTGGGTTTGATCATTGGGTAGAGGGGAGGAACTGGGGAAGAGGAGAGGAGAAATAGAGAAGAGGGAGCTCCTCGAAGGTTGTGTGGTGCAGTGCCTGTCCTGAGGCATGGTGCCAGGAGTTTAGTCCCTGATCTGCCCTCGGGTTGAATGCAGTCCTGGTGGCACAGCCATTTGTGATCCCTGGCCTCAAAGCCAAGTATGCCAAAGGCTGCCACCCTAGTGAGCACTGCAGCTAGTGGCCAGTCCTGCCAATAAATGTGTGCGACCCTTGCTGGGCATGATAAAATAAAGGGGAAGAGGAGGGGGGATGGAAGCTAGTTTGTTGATAGCTCTTGTTTGTTTGCTTGTTTTGGGCCACACTGTGTGATGCTCAGAGCTTATTCCTAGCTGTGCACTCAAGGACCATTCCTGACGATTCTCAGGAAACCTCATGGGATACCAGGCATCTAACCCCAGTCGACTGCATGCAAGGCAAACGCACCAGCCACTGTACTTCTCTCCAGCTCCAGCCTTCTATAAGGCAGGTTTGCTGAGCAGAAATTGCTTAATTTGTTTGCTGTATCTCTAGTAAAAATGCTAAGCAATGATGGCTGGCATTGCATTGCAGTAAACGAATGTGTTCCAGGTATTTTAAATCAGTAGTGGTATGGGGATTGTATAATTTTATTTTCTCAAGGTTATGTTTCAACCCTTAATTGCCCTTTTTTCTATAATAAGGGATGAGAATAGCATGGATAAATGAAAAATCCATACAGATGTCCCCTAACCTGACTATAGTCAATATTTCTTCTTCAATAGAGCGTATTAGTTCGTTTTGTTTTTTGGCTTTTTTTGGGTCACACCGGCGATGCTCAGGGGTTACTCCTGGCGGTGCTCAGGGGACCACGTGGGATGCTGGGAATCGAACCCGTACAAGGCAAACACCCTACTCACTGTACTATCACTCCAGCCCTGAGCGAATTAGTTCTTACAAACTATCTGAGATGATTGATTTACATTTTACTTACGGGATTAACATGGGACTCGGGTTAGAGGTTGTAGAGATCATAAAACTGAATGCTTCTCAGTTTCTGCCTTTAGAGTCCTATCATAAAAATGGCACCCTCGATTTCTCAAGGTGTCAGAATAAGACTGAGAAAGATTGTTTTGTTTTTACTTGGGGCCACACCTGTGGTGCACAGGGCTTCCTTTTGACTCTGCTCAGGAATCACTCCTGACTGGCTTCTGACACCATATGCTATGCTGGGGTTCAAACCAGAGTCTGCTGCATGCAAGGCAAGTGCCTTACTGTCTCTTTGGCCTGAAAAAGAAAGCTTTCTGCCTTATGAGTTACTGTAAAATGTGATTTCAAAACAAAGTGGCATTTTGTGTTTAATTGAAACATAATTTCACAAATAAAAATGAATTTTAGGATTGCCATTAGTTCTTAGTCTCAAATTTAGGTAGAAATCTCACAGATAGACTAATGGGAAAGATGAATATTAAAATTAACATCTTTAGTTCTGGAATGGGCTGGAGCGATAGAACAGCGGTGGGGCGTTTGCCTTGTATGCAGCCAGCCCAGCAGAGCCAGGTGCGATTCCTCTGCCCCTCTCAGAGAGCCCAGCAAGCTACCAAGAGTATCTCGCCCGCACAGCAAAGCCTGGCAAGCTACCCGTGACGTATTCGATATGCCAAACACAGTAACAAGTCTCACAATGGAGACGTTACTGGGCCCACTCGAGCAAATCGATGAACAACGGGAGGACAGTGACAGTTCTGGAATATTTTCTTCCAGGCAGCTTTTTAAAGGTTACCTCTTGATATATGTGGCAGCTATTTATTTTATCTTTATTTTGTTTTTGAGTGCTTAGGTGGTAGTGCTTAGGGGTTACTTCTGGTTCTGTACTCATGAGTGACAACCCTACCCCACCTCTGATAATTTGGGGTAACCATATGTGGTGCCTAGGCAAGGGCCTTACCTCCTTTCGACATTTATCCATCCCTGTTGCAACGATTGTTAGTTTTTTGGGGGATGGGAAAGTAGCTCTTATGGTAACGCATATCCCTAGTGAGTATGAGGAACTGGCTGCTGATGCCCTGCCCATGCAACCTTCCACATCAATAGGCATGTTCCTGGTGGCTCTCAGCACACCTCTGTCTGAGCATGGAATCCCCAGGCCAGGCCCTCAGGCATGAGCATTGCTGGGAGTTGCTCCCATGCCCCCCAGGATTAGCTAGTTGCAGGTGGCAGGCGGGAGAGAGAGCTCAGTGGGCTGGGTCACTTGCTTTCAAGCACAAAGCCCTGGTTGAATCCCAGATAATGCCACAGTCCCCTGAGCACCACCAGGAGTGATCTCTGAGCACTGAGCTGGGAGTAGCCTCTGAGTTGGATGTGCCTTCGGCCCCTCCTCCCATATAAATTTTTTCCAGTGGCAACCTTGCTGTTTCAATAGCAAGGATTTTAGATAAGACTCAGTTATAATTAGCTGCAACATTTGCACAGAAACAAAATTTGAACAGTTTGATCTCTTCAGTAGGTCGACTCTAGTAGGTTGGTTGACATTTGTTTCAGACATGTTTTCTTGTAGGTAAAACACTTCATACTCAATCCTGAATATTAGTTCACTGGAATCTGCTGGGCTCTGGAGAATGGAGAGTGATGCAAAATATTTAGTTTCACAGACAGATTTCAGTTTTATTTGTGGCTGTAGTAAAAGTTGCCCATTCTTTGCTCACACATCTGCCATCCTACCTGCACCATGCGTTTGAAGGCGTGGGTCTGAAACTGGTGTATGCTTGTAAATGTTTGTGAGGATGCTTTGAAGGTGTTGGAAATAAGAGGGTCTATATGCCACTGAAGATAATTCAACGAAGTTAGTCAAGGAAATATAATATTGATGTGGAGTGCAAATATTTAAATCTGGGCTTTGGATAACTAGCTGTAGGTGTAGGGTATTTGATTAAATAAGTAGTACATGTTTAACAGCAGCAACACCATCTGCACTTCTGTGTTCACTGCAGCACTATTCACAATAGTCAGAATCTGAAAACAACCTGAGTGCCTGAGAACAGATGACTGGATAAAAGGAACTATGATACATCTACACAGTGGAATACTACACAGCTATTAGGAAAAATGAGGTCATGGAATTTGCCTATCAATGGATGGACTTGGAGAGTATCATGCTGAGTGAAATGAGTCAGAAGAGGGAGAGATACAGAATGACTGCATTCATTTGTGGGATATAAAAAAAAGTATGAAACTAATATCCGGGGCCAGAGAAAATGGGCCTGGAGGACTAGTCAGTGGTTGGAAATTACCACAAGGGTGCAGGGGTTGGAGGGTAGTTAAGATAGAGGAGTGTCCATTATGACAACATCAGTTGGAAATGATTACTCTGGACAAGAACTGTGTAAAAGGATATACATTGATAACCCTCAGCATCTGTATTGCAAACCATAATGCCTAAAATGAGAGAGGGGAGAGAAAAGAGGTGCCTGCCATAGAAGCAAGCTGGGGTGGGAGGTGTTTAATGGGGCGTGGGAGGAAAACTGGGGACATTGGTGCTGGGATATTACACTGGTGGAGGGATGTGTGTTGGAACATTGTTATGCTCTATCTCATGGTGATTCAATTTTTTAAAAATTATATATACTTTTTTTTTTTTTTTTTTTGCTTTTTGGGTCACACCCGACGATGCTCAGAGGTTACTCCCTGGCTTTATACTCAGGAATCTCTCCTGGCAGTGCTCAGGGGACCATATGGGATGCTGGGAATCGAACCCCGGTCAGCCGCGTGCAAGGCAAATGCCCTACTACACGCTGTGCTGTCCCTCCAGCCCCCAAAATAATCATTTTTTAAAAACAAAAAAAATACATGTGTAAACAAAATTTTTTCATTTGATTTAAAAATGACTTGATCCTTAAATATTTTCCCTTAACAGTCTTTAGACAGCCTTTCTAAAACATGATGTTAAACTTATTTTACTTTCCATACAGTTGAGCCTTTCGATGCACATAGTACAGTGGGTAGGGCTCTTGCCTTGTACTTGGCCAACTCGGGTTTGATCCCCCATCATTCCTTATGGTCTCTGGAGCACCACAAGGACTGATTCCTGAGTGTAGAGCATGACGCATCCCCTGAGCTCATAAACTAGGTGTGGCTCATAAACAAACAAATAAAACAATTGGACATATACAATGTGGTAGTTACTGTGCTGGTTCTCAGTATAACAGAGATAATTAAAACAAGATGGGAAGAGATTCAGTCTGCAAAGATGGAGACACCCTAGCCTCAGTTATCTGCTTAACAGCAAAGGGAGAGCCATGCTTCTTTATCCATAATATTTCGCTTAATTCTTCATCTACAATGGCAAGTTCTTATATTTAAGAAATTTAACTTCTCTTCAGCTTTCCTCTCTGAATGCTTTAGACTGATAAAGTCCTTGTAATTACTCTTTTGAAAGACACATATAAAGTCTTTATTCTCAGACTTTCTTCCTGTATCTCTTTCTCCACCTGTTACTTGTCCTTGAACTTTCTACCCTGTAGTATTAGTAAAGGAGCACTTTATTTTTTTGGTTCTGGGAGGCCACAGCTAGTGGTGCTCAGGGCTTGTCCTGATTCTGTGCTCTACAGATCATTCCTGGTGGTGCTCCAGGGGCCATATGCTGTGCCAGGGATCTAAGTAGAGCCAGCTGCATTACCTGCTGAACCATCTCTCGAGCCCTCAATTTTAGATTATTTTGCCAAGCAAAGTAGAGTTAGCAGAATCTAGTAGGAGTAAAAGGATTTTAAATACAGTTCACGAAGTGAACTTTAGTAATGTGAACATACGTGTGTTCTTTTGGGGAGAAAGTGAGAGTGGGACCACACTCATATTAGTGACTTCTCCCAGCTCAGTGCTGGGGTGGCAGTTGCTTTTAGAGGTACAGGTGATCATTTAGGAGTGGTGCATGGAATATTTAGTGGAATGCCTACGGCTGTTGAAATTGGTGACTAAAATATACATCTGTTTGCTTACATGTAATGCCATGCTCTTCAACTTGTCTGAGTTATAAAGTTGGAACCAATCGAAAGTGTCAGGTGCTGAGGAGTGAAGGGGCTTTACTGAATATTGAATGATGGATGGGAACTCTTCGGCAGGTTGACCTGGGAGGGCTGATCAGCAGAGAGTGATAGTGTTACTGAATTGGAGATAATTACGAAATTAAGTTGTTGCAGCAGAGTCCCAGTGGGGGCTTGGGGACCATATATGGTGTTAAGGATCAAACCCAATTCATCACATGCAAGGCAACTAACTGCCTAACCCACTGTACTCTCACTAGCCCCTGTGTTAATATTTGGTTTAGACTTTTGTCTTTTTATTTTTTTCAGGGGGTAGGGGCATACTTGGCTGTGCTCAGGGCTTATTCCTGGCTCTGTGCTCGGGAATCACTCCTGGTGGTACTTGCGGGACCATATGAAGTGCTGAGAATCAAACCCATCTTTGCCGAGTACAAGACAAGCTCCCTACCTGCTATACGATTGCTTCAGCCTATAGAGTTTTGTCTTTTGGAGGAACCATGCTTGGTGGTGTTCAGGGGGCGTTAAGAAGTCCGTGTGATGCCAGGGATGGAACCCAGGGCCTCTGGCATGCATCATGTTCTCCAGCCCCTAGAACCAGCTCCAGCTTGATGTTGGGGATAGTCACCTCAAAATTGGTCTCATCTTAATTCCCTCTCCATTTTCTTATTAAGAATCACATACCGAATCTTGCAGGCCGGGGCTCCGGAGCTTGTGGGCTGGGAATTGTCCCTGCATGAATGCAGTCTGCCAACAAGCTTCATTCCCCCCTTTCCTGTTGAATTTACTTTTCAGTCATACTGAAATTTTGGTTTTATATACTATTATCTTTTCCCATCTTTACATTTCCTGCACTTCAAATTTAAAAATAATAATAATTTCCTGTTCTTCTAGGGATTGAGAAATAAAAATTCTTATGGATGGTTGTGCTATCTCCAGCAGTGTTCAGGGGTGTTCCTGGCTCTGTACCCAAGAGTGACCCTTGGTGGTGTTCAGTTAACCATATATGGTGCCAGGGATTGAACCAGGGTCAACTGCATGTGACCCTGTATTCTCCTTGGGCCCAGAACAAGTTTCTCTAATATAGCAGTAAAAGCTAAGTTAATCATCCTAAGGTGAACTCAATGAACCTTGATTTGGAGTTAACTAGAAGGGAGTTGGTCACTGAAAGAATGGTTTGTATTCAAAAATCCCAGAGAATGGAGAGCTGGTTAAGGAGGTTGGTTATGCTCCGTCGAGACTGAGACAAGGTCATTAGGTTTATGTTAGGTCATCCAGAATGCAGTGAGCATCACGGGGAGTTTGAAGTGTAAGAGTAACACAGTCAGGTTTGTGTCCAGGTCACCTGACTGGGGAATGGCCTGGAGGGATGATACTGAAGGTGGGGAAACAATTGAATCTTGACTTGAAGGTGGTAGTGGGGACTGAGTTTAAAGTGGCCAGGCAGGACATGATACCCTAGATGCGAGCAGGGTGGGATGGATGACCTGTCCTGGTTAACTAGTTAGGTGGATAGAGGATCAAAGAAATTTGATGTTTAGTTATGGACACACATTGAGTTGATTATGTTGGGAGAAAAAGGTGTATTCTGGTCAGAGTTAACATTTTCTAGTAGGATTCGTGAAACCTTTAATGTGTTAATTGTGCTTTGAGAAGTGAGGGCTTGATGAGAAATTGTAGACTCTTTTTTTTTGAACCTGTCACAAAACCCCATTTTCATGAATAACTATTAATATTACAACTTAGCTTGGAAAAAATGCTGATTTAGAATGTCCTGTTACATTTCAAGTGCAACTATTTAAATGTGAAGTCTGGAGCTAGGGATGTGGCTCACTGGTAGGACATTTGCCTTGCAGTGTGAGGTCCCGGGTTTGATCACTGGGACCCCCCAACCCCCTGCCAAAAAAAAAAAAAGAGGTGAAGTCCAATGATTGAGTTTCAGGCATACAGTGTTCCAACACCAATCCCTTTATGAGTGTCTACTTCCCTTCTCCAGTGTTCCCAATTATTCCTCTCCCCCACCCCCACTCCCCACCATCCTGCCTCTATGATAGGCGCTTGTTAAATTTACTGAGAGGGTTTCATAGGTAATACTTCACCCGCTCTTAGCACCCCTGCTCCTCCCAAGTGACCATTGCCTCCTGCCTTGTCATAGTGCTCCTTTCCTGTCACACCCCTCCCAGTGAGAAGCTTCTAAATTCTTAAATTTTATTGCATTTGGACATTTGTTACTCTCCAACTATATTTCTTTATATCTTGCATATGAGAGAGATTATCTTTCTTCCTCCTATTCACTCAGCATGATACTCTCTGGTTCTATCCACATAGTAGCAAATTGCATGATTTCATCTTTTCTTAAGGTGGGGCAGTATTCCATTGTGTTTATGTTCCATAGTTTATTTGGTCATCTGTTCTTGGAAACATGGGTTGTTTCCAGACTTTGGCTATTGTGAATAGCTTTAGCATTTTGATGTCTTGGCAACTAATCTAAACCAAATACAGTTTTGAAGTTTAAGTAATGAAACCTCAAGATCAGTTTCCTGAAAAATACTGCAGTTTTATTATTTAGTGCAGCTTTGAGGGTTAAATTCCTCTTCTTCCTCTTCCTTCTCCTCCTCCTCCTCTTCTTCCTCGTCTTCCTCCTCCTCCTCGTCCCCTCCCCTCCCCCCCACCCCCCCAGTTCCTTCGCGTACAAGGTAAACCTTCTACCGTTGAGCCACAGCCCAGGCCTTACAAAAATTTTTAAATACTTGGCTTTTTAATTTATTTCTTTCAAATAGGCAAACTGCAAGCAAATGTCAGCCCTCATTTCTTCCTCTTTGCCGTGTCTTAGTTTATAGGTGGTAAGTATTGTTTCTCCAATCAGAATCTGTCTACGTTTTTGATACCAAATGGGAAATTGTGACCTTCTAGAGATAGGAAATAAAACTTTGGACTTAGACTACACCCAGCAGAGTCCAGCTTGTCCAGCTTGATGCTCTGGGTTGCTCATTGGGTCCAGTGCTACAGTCCTGGGGATAGAGCCCAGGCTTGCTGCATGCAGAGCTGTGCTCCTGTCTGGGCAGGTATCTCTTTGATCCCAAGATTTGGACATTTTGTGTGTTTGTGTATGTGTGTGTGGGGGGCGTTATACTCAACTGTGCTCAGAGCTTGACTCCTGGCCCTGCTCAGGGAACTATATGCAGTGCTTGGGGTTGAACCAGCATTGGCCATGTGCAAGGCAAGTGCCTTTCCCCCTGTACTAGCTCTCTGGCCTCTCCCCCTACTTTTGTGCTTTTATAATAATATAGCACTGGAGCGCTGGTTATTTGTTGTTGGTGTTCTGGATGTATTATAACGGCTGCTGTTCGGGTTTGGTTGCTGGCAGGCAACAGGTGTGTGAGTAGAGCCTTCCCTTTCCTCCAGACATTAAAGGTAGGGTGGGTTGTGTGTTTGCATGATCCTTACCTTGAAATGTATTTTTGTGTGTATTAGTGGAGTTTTTCAGAAGAGAATATGTACACTTTTATTTTAGTTCACTAACTTTGAATGTAAATATCACTCAGTGCTTTGGGCCTGGAAAGATAGTACAGATTGTACAGCTGATAAGACACTTGCCTTGCACACAGCCAGCTTTGATTTAATTACCTGGCTTATGGACCCCTGAGCACCGCTGGATGTGTCCTTGCAACCCTACTCCCCATGACAGCCATAGTGGTCTTCTGGAGGGAAAATGGTTTTAAGTATGGCGGGGGGGAGTCATGGACACACCTGGGGGTGCCAGGGCTTATTCCTACCTCTCAGGGATCATTCCTGGCAGTACTTGAGGGATCATATGATTATGATCCATATCATATCATATGTCCATGGTTTAAACCCAGGTCAGCCACATGCAACGTGAGCACCCTACCCACTGTACTCTCTCTCTGGCCCTGGTTTGTGTAAGTTTTATAATTAACTGTTCAGTTTAAAAGAAAGGGTAGTTTTGGGAATAAAAGGAAGCTATTTCTCCTGAAATCTGTAAATCAGGACTCTGAAATATATAATTATTGTTATTTTTCTTTTTTTTCTTATGCAAGGTGGGGAGTGTTTTTTGAGTACCTTAGAAATTCAGGAATCCAGGCCTCGGAAATTAACTCAAAGTTCTAGAGTGCATGTTTCGCTCTAATTGAACTCTGGGTTCACTCCCTGGCATTTTGTGAATCCCTGAACATCATACCCATGAGCACCACTGGGTGTGGTCCAATAGCCAATTTTCTCACCCCCATCTCTCTCTCTCTCTCTCACACACACACACACACACACACACACACACACATATGAAGTCCTGGGGGGAAAGTTTTTTGAACCATAAAGTAGTCGAACCATGTGAGAAAGGACTCTGTAGTCCTGGCTCAGTCGTAGTCCAGATTTTAAGGATACCTTGTTTGAATATTGGAGAGGCAAAGCTCCATTTCATAGATAATATAAAACTGGACAGAATACATTTGTTGATAGAATCCGGGGACGTTTGCTTATTGTCATTATTTCTTGGGTGTTTACTTTGTCCCCTGTACTCAACTCAGCATAGGTGATACAGAGGCAAATCCTTGCAGGAAAAAGGCTCCAAGTCCAGTGGAAGACATAGATTAGAAAATCAACAATTTATAGTGCTACAAGAGAGGGCGTAGTCATGATTCTTTAAAGGAGTTTTGAAATACAATAATGAGCAGAAAAAAAACAAGTCCTAAACTTAAAAAAAAAAAAGAGTCCTACTTAAAAGTTTCTTTATGTCGGGGGCCTGAGAGAGAGCACAGGCTTTGCGTGCAGGGGGTTGGGTTCAACTCCCAACCTCTCCGAGAGTGCTGCACAGCCAGGTATGGCCCCCAACTCAAGACATAATACTGTCTTGAAAGTTGTATTAGAGGGGTCAAAGCGATAATCAAGTGTTAGGGCATTTGCCTTGCATCCTGCTGACCTGGGTTCAGTCCCCAACACCCAGATGATCCCCTGGGCATGGCCAGAAATGATTCCTGAGCACAGTCATGCCCTTAGCATTGCTGGGTGTGGCCCAAAACCCAAAATAAATAGTAAAAATAGAGCATGAGGTTTAACTTAATAACAAATCATGTAAAAATTGAATGCAGGTCTTAGTTATTAAAACGAATACTATGTAGATACGATTCCCACTCCTTTGTAAAACAAAAGATTATCACCTTCTTACACTTCCCCTTGCCCAGTGAAACAGACCAGTCCCCTAAAATGGGAACACCTTACTTACTAGGTCATAGCAGTAGGAATGCTGTGTTGATAATAGGAGAGTAATGATACTGCTGTCTTTAAGATCAGTCACATCAGTATCTGGGTTATTTATTTGCGGAGCAGCATAAACTGCAGAATGCTTTGGAGAATAGGGATCAGGGAGGAAGCTGTATTGAAACCAAGCCAATAGAAGAAAAAGTGTTCAAAGCACACCTTAAGGGCAGGCCTTATGGGGACTGGAGCAGCAGTGCATGTATGGGGAGTTTGACCAGTAGAGTTCTGAAGTTTTGATTCATATTAGTATTCTAGTAGGACTCTACTATTTCCCAGGACACCTAAAGTGTCCATTGTTAGTACTCTGCAACATTTGGGTCTGAGCTCCACTACTTGGCTACCTCTGTAACCTGAATAGGTTCCACCTCTGACTTGGAAATCGTTGTCTCGATACTTCTCTAGGGTTTTCCTTGATCTCTTCTCTGGGACCCAGATCAAAGGTTTTAACATATAGATTTCAGTTGGAGAATTCATCCATTCTCCCATCCTCATTTTCGTTTTGTGAATAGTTGTCTCTTTCTCCTTTTAGACTTAACTTTCATAGAGTATGCTGCTTGCTGGTTGGTTTTTGCTTTGTTTGTGTTTGGAGGCACACCTGGTACTGCTTGGGAGCTATGCCTGTCTCTGCTGGGCATCCATATGGTGCTGGGCATTGAACCTGGCCCTTCCACGTGCCAAGCCCATTGAGTGCTCTCTCTGGCTCAGGTATGCTGTTTTTAAGTTCTGGATTTTACCTGAAAAGTTCATGGTGAATCTTCTGATTATGTGCAGTACTAATTTTAAAGAGCTCCTCCACAGCTGGAATGAATGAAGCCTGCAGTGCTTCTTTCCAGCATTTCTATTTGTTTTTTTTTTTACTGTCCTCAGATAAGCATTTATTCTACTATTCACTGTGCAGTCTAGGGTTCTTAATTGTCACTAGTGCACCTGTCCCAGTGTAATGAATACTCTGTTCTGGCTGAAGCTTTGTGGAAAGACATTTGATTTATAAACTCTCAAGTTTGGGATGAGGTTTGAGCTCTGTCTTCATCACTAACTCTTTGAACTCCATAATGGGAATAAAAATGGCCTACCTTTGATTCCTGTGAGGGTGAAATAAGATAATGTTTAATATGTGACTCATAAACATAGCATATATTTTGTCATCTTTATCAGTGTGAATAACACTAAAAAATTTGACTGAAAATGTTGCAGATATGTAAAGATTTTACTGGCGATGTGGATTATTTGTATTTTCTTATTCATAGTAGAGAAGAAAAAAAACAATTTAGTAGAGTTCTAGTATAGAATTTTGCAATTTTAAAGAATTTGACAACCTGTCATTTGGGAAGTTCTGTCTTTAATAAATCCTTGAAGATTGTGCTTCAGCATAGTAGTAGTGAAGTCAGTATTAGAATCCCAGCTCTGTATTCTGCTATATTATGTTAATGTTATTCATGTGCCTATGCATAGTAGGTCTTCAGGAATTTGAGAATTGAGTTAATACAGAATGTGCATCTCTCTGGAGACTAGCTTCTCTCAAGGTACTAGTCATCGTTTCTTCTTTCCTCTTTGCCACATGTGGTGGTGCTCAGGATTTCTCCTGACTCTGTGCTCCTGGATCATTTCTGGTGGGCTCAGGTGACTCTGGTGTGCTTGGGTTTGAACCTGGGTCAGCAGCATGAAAGGCAGGTGCCCTCTCCTCTGTCCTATGGCTCCAGCCTGTCCTTCCTTCCTTCTTTGTGCATCCTTGTTTAGGTGCTGTGCATTGATCCAAGAAGTACCACTGAACATCTGTGTGCAGAGCAACTTCTCACTTAAATGTCAGCATTTCATATTGGATGAGAAGTTGGCAGTGTGTTAGGATTTTAAACTCTGAAATTTTAAGTTAAACTTTTTTAATTAAAAAAATTGGGGTTTTGGACCACACCTGGCAGTGCTTCTGGCTTTGTACTAAGGAATTATGATTGGCGGTGGCTTGGGGAACTGTATGGGATGCAGAGATTGAATTTGGGTCAACCTCATGTAAGACAAGGTCCCTACACACTGTACTATCTCTCCAGCCCTTAAAATATAATTAGGTTTTTAAAAAATTATGTATATATGTTGTTACTTGCACGCAGCCAACATGGCTGACCCAAGTTTGATTCCTCCGCCCCTCTTGGAGAGCCCGGCAAGCTACCGAGAGTATCTCGCCCGCACGGCAGAGCCTGGCAAGCTCCCTGTGACGTATTCGATATGCCAGACACAGTAAACAACAAAGTCTCCAATGGAGACGTTACTGGGCCCGCTCGAGCAAATCGATGATCAACGGGAGGGCCTTTATTATATATGTACATATTTATATGTATACAAATAAATGTACACAGTGCTGTATAAATGATCAAAAATTAGGAGCCAGAGATAAAAGTATTGTGGGTAGGGTGCTTGCTTTGCATGTGATTGATCCAGGTTTGATCCCTGGCATTGCATAAGATTCCCTGAGCACCACCAAGAGTGCAGAGCCAGAAGTAAGCCCAGAGCTCTGCCAGATATGGCCCATAAACCAAATAAACAAAAACCGAAACGTAAAACCATGGCAGGGGCTGGAGTGATAGTAGAGTGGTCCCTTGTACACAGCCTACCCAGGTTTGATCCTTGGCATCCCATATGGTTTTCTGAGCACTGCCAGGAGTGATTTCTGAGTGCAGCTCCAGGAGGAGCCCTGAACATTTCTGGGTGTGGCCTCCAAGCAAATGAAATTAAAACCATGACACACCACTTCAATAGTGTTTGGTTTCTACTTTGCTTAAAGGAGAACGAAATCAGCATATGTTGTGATCACGTGGGGGCTAAATGCAGTTGTGTGTTGGAATGACTAGAGACCAGGGGAGGAGAATGATCACTTAAGGAGTTTGTCATTTCCAGTTACCTTAGGTTGAGAAGAAAACAAAAGACCATAAATCGGGTGGAACAAGGAGTATGTAACCAGCCTGATTTGCTGCTTTAGTAGAAACTGTCTAACTAGGTTTTCTTGTTGAACTGGGCATTGTTGATATATTGCTAATCTAACAACTAGATGCTTACTTTGTTCTTTCAAGTGGAGTGGGTTAGAAATGAACCAGAAACCAGTTTCAGTAAATCAGGCTTAGAAAAAAAAAAGACTTTGAAGTTTTAAAATCTTAGAAATTAAAAAAAAAAATATTTCTTTCCTTGAGGCTGGAGAGATAGCACAGCGGGTAGGGCGTTTGCCTTGCATGCGGCCGGCTGACCCAGGGTTTAATTCCCAGCATCCCATGTGGTCCCCTGAGCACCGCCAGGAGTAACTCCTGAGTGCAGAGCCAGGAGTAAGCCCTGTGCATTGCCGGGTGTGACCCAAAAAGCAAAAAAAAAAAAAATTTTTTTTTCTTTCCTTTTGTATATAGAAACTAGTATAAACCAAATACTATTACATTGGTAAGTGCCTATTTTGTCTTCCTTCAGAATTCTGATTTATAAATGGTTATAAATTGATACCAGATATTCATAATATAGCCTCTGCTTTGTGACTAATTGTGTAAACCACTGTAGTGGGATGTGTGAATGAGAATAATTATGTTGTTCAACAGGAAGTACCTAATTCTTATTCTCAGTTTAGAGATGACCTTTAATAATGGAAGGTCATAACTAATGAGACAATAAAACTGGCACTTTCAATATAATTGCGGAAAGCACTTTGTGTATAATATTTGTTGTTGATGCTTGAATATTGTATTTGTCTTAGAGTGTTGTCTCAGCTTTTCTTGTAGTTGGATTAGCGTTCACATATAGGGTGTGTGTGTGTGTGTGAGCGCGCGTGCGTGTGTGGTGTTTATAAATTTACATATCTGGAAAAGAGATTCAGTGAAAGGTCATCTTACTGAGTGGTGGGTGCTTCCTCTTTCCCCTTTCCTCTGCCCAGAGAGCACTAGAAGGCAACCTTATCTTGCCAAAGCAGGAGATTGCAGAATTCCTTTCTGTTAGAGATGATCCAAAGAAGGAAATAAAGAATGCTCAAAATAACCAGTTTCTGCCTTGTCATTTTAAAAATGAATTCATCCTGGTCTTCACAGTCACGCAGATCTTCTAATCATCTGTTTCATGTGTCACACATATATAAATGTACCGCTTCTCACTTGAGGAAAACATGAAGTATGGAAGGCAGAGACTGATGCAAATAGCAAAAAACAAAAATTTAAAAACGAACGAGCACAGAGATTACAGATACTGCGGGCAGGGATCAGAAGAAGAAAGTAGTTTCACTCTATTTATATGTCATATAAATATTCTTTCCATGGAAGAAATAAGATTTTAGTCATGAAAAATGAGAATAAGATGAAGGGGATAGATAAAAGATAAGAAAATATGCATATTTCATAGAAATAATTTTTTAAAAATAGTACAAGAGTTAAGAGGATAAAGATGACAAAATTTCCAAGAAAAATATAAACGTAAGTGAAAAATGCAGAAGAAAAAGGGGAATAAGATAGAAGGGTCAGTATCTGAATAATAGGTATATAAAAATTAGAAAATATCTGGAAATTAGAACTTTATAGCTTTACAGATTTGAAGAGATACATTTCTAAAGACTGAAGCAGTGATTACTTCGTACAATCAAACCAACCACCCTGCCCAACACTGTAAATTTTTGGAAAACATAAGGAGAAACGTCTCTAAGCTTTCTGAGGGGGATATCCAGGTTACTATAAAAGAATTAGATATAAAGGGATTTAAAAAATGTACTTGCCACTCCCACTTTTCAGGAGCTGCTGAAGGCAATCACTGTCACTGCCCTCCCGTTGTTCATCAATTTTGCTCAAGCGGGCCCAGTAATGTCTCCATCGTGAGACTTGTTACTGTGTTTGGCATATCGAATACGTCACGGGTAGCTTGCCAGGCTTTGCCGTGCAGGCAAGATACTCTCGGTAGCTTGCCGGGCTCTCCGAGAGGGGCGAAGGAATTGAACCTGACTCGGCTGGGCCAGCTGCGCACAAGGCAAACGTCCTACCGCTGTGCTATTGATCCAGCCCAGCTGAAGGCAATATCCTACTGAAAACAAAACCAAGAATGGGAGGGGTTCAGTGCTTGTGGCTCATGGCAAAATACTTGACTTGCATACTTGAGGTCCTGAGTTCAATTTTTGGCACCTTCCCCCAAAATAAGGAGGGGGAGAGAGATCTCTGTATTATCTCTTCACCCTCCCCATTCCTGAAAAATGAGATTTTTAAGGGAGAAGCAGATTTACTTGATATATTTGAATATAATGAGTAACAGTTTCTGGCAGATTTTGCAGATGAAAAACAAAACGTGCAAATATGGTGTAATTACTAACTATAAGCAAAGTTGAACAAAAAGAGAAATGTACTTTGGACTCAGCTGTCTATACTCACAGCCAGAGTAATAGTACAAATGCAAATTGATTCAATCAGAAATCATCATAGGTAAAAGGGGGGGGGGGAGATGTAACAAGTAAACTATTTCCTAAAAGGAAGAAAAATTTCTTTTAATTTTAAATTTTTTTAATTTTTTTTTGTCTGTGTCAAAATGCTCTCTGCTTACTCCTGGCTCTTCATGAAGGAATTACTCCTGGCAGTGCTCAGGGGACCATATGATGCTGGGGATTGAACCCAGGTTGACTGCATCCAAGGCAAACCCATTATCCGCTGTACTATCATTCCAGCCCCAGGAAGAAATTTTAATATAATGTGTGGGTTTACTGTATAGAATACAATAAAAAAACAAACAACAAAAAACCCAGACCTGAGAAATAGCTCAAAAGAGGGGTCAGAGAAATGATAGTACAGGAGGTAAAGCTTTTCCTACCTTGCATGTGGTCAACCCTGGCACCATTCTGGTCTCCCAAGCAACTCCAGCAATGAACCCTGAGCACAGGGCCAGGAGTAAGCCCTGACAAAAACATTTATGGGTCCTGGAGTGATGGTATAGGGGACAAGTTGCTTGCGTTGCATGCGGAGTTGAGCCCTGGTTCAGTCCAGACACCACAAGCGGTTTCCCGAGCACCACCAGGAGTGATTCCTGAGCACAGAGCTAGAGTAAGCCCTCAGCACAGTGTAGTCCACCTCAAACTCCTCTCAAGGGGGGTGGGGGCGAGAATTGAATTTGGGACTGGGGTTTTAGTCCACATGGTAAAGAACATACCTGATGTTTAAGGCTGAGTTGAAACCTGGCGCTGGATTGTCCACCTTCCAAAAGCAGATTTGAAAGTTATTTCCTCCAAGGTGTGATAACTTGAGGTGAAGTCAAAGGCAGTTGGCTTTTCTTGTATAACTAGTTGATTTAAAACTCTTCATGCTGTGGGGCTGGAGCAATAGTACCGCAGGTAGAGCACTTACCTTGCATACAAGTGACCCGGCTTCAGTCCCTGGCATCCTATATGATCTCCCAAGCACCTCCAGAAGTAATTTCTGCATGCAGAACCAGGAGTGAACCCTGAACATAGCCAGGTATGGCCCCACAAAACAAAACAACTTTTTTCATGTCTAAGATGGAAATTTGCTCGAGCGGGCCCAGTAACGTCTCCATTGGAGACTTTGTTGTTACTGTGTTTGGCATATCGGCTCTGCCGTGCGGGCGAGATACTCTCGGTAGCTTGCCGGGCTCTCCGAGAGGGGCGGAGGAATGGCTTTGTGGGAAAGTGACTGCCTTTGCATTTGTGAGGCCTTGGGTTTGATCCCTGGCCTTGAAAAACCCAAATCCCCAAACTGCAATGTGTAGATTCCCCAGTAATCCTAGAATTTCACTAATCCTAGGATTCCTGTAGTCATTTGGGAATATAAAGTCAGAGGAATGCTATCCAAGGAGGTAATAGTTTGATTAGGGGTGTTTGATGTTATTCTTAGTTACAAATACTCATTCTTCATTAATAAATGAAGATTTTCATTTGTTTTGGGGCTACACCTAGCGGTACTCAGGCGTACTTCTGGGTCTGCTCTCAGGAATTACTCCAGGTGGTGCTTGGGGGACCATATGGGATACTGGGGATTGAACCCAGGTCTGCCTCGTGAAATGCCAACATTCTACCCTCTTACTGTTTCTCTGCTCCTTTAATGAGAATTTAAAAACCCAGGGCAGATTTCAGCTTCTTAGGTGCATTTAGTTCTCTCTAAATGTGTTGTCAGTATTCTATATTGCACAGTGACTGCTTCAAACTTGCTGTTCTAATGCTCTTTGGCTCCAGTGATACTTCATATGTTTCCCACCAATAATTATTGACATTTTTTTTAAAGAATTTGAACTGGTGCGTGCTTATTATCATTCTTAGAATATGCTGCAGTTGCTCCAGTAATAGCATCAGATAGCTCTTGTGTTTCACTATGCCTGATTAGAAAGTGCAGTGGTTGATTTTACTCCAGCTGCGTTCTTTTTTTTCTTAACCACTAATTCATTTGGGTGAGTAGGGGAGCACACCCAGCAATGTTCTGGGTACCATATGATGCTGGGACCAAACCAAAATCAACTGTGTATAAGGCAAGTGCCTTAAACCCTGTGGCTTCAGCCACTACATTTTTATTTTACTTACTTTTGGTTTGGGGGAGTCACACCTGACAGTGCTCAGGGCTTTCTCCTCTTTCTCAGGGATCAGTCTTGGCAGGCTCAGGGGACTGTATGGGGTGACAGAGATTGAATTTGAATTGGCCACTAACAAGGCCCTGCCCTCTATACTATCATTCTAATCCTTGAGTTATAATTAATTTCTTTACCTAAAAAAAGAAACATAGAATTTGGGGTAAAATTTATTTTTAAGGTCTGCATTGTAACTTTGCATGCTTGTTACAGAAGATAGACTGTAGGACTTAATTTGGATTTATGTTGTAGTTGTATCTATAATTTATTACTAGATTCAGCCATCCCTATCGTCTTTGCTGCTTTTTGGCAGGGAAGGGCTGCCGAGAGTGGGGGGTTGCAATCCAGGGCCTCATTACTACCTGTGAAACATTCTGCCTCCACCTTCTGGTGTAACTTTCTTATTTTCATTAATTTATGAATTAATTCATCCATTAATTTCAGAAGCATTTAAGGCGTTTCCACAATGAAAACTTTTAGATACTGGCTTTCTTCCCCCGTCTGATCATAGAACTACTTGTGTAAACAGAAAATTAAATATAGCATAACACTATAAGGATAGAGGATTTGGTTAGTAAAAAGCTGGGAGGAGAAAGACAGGTTCTTCCTGACCTAATGAGCAAATGCTGAATTTAAAAGAAAATTTTAAAAAATATATTTTAGACCAAAGAAGTAGAAGAAGGGTTTATATCTTGGATTAGCCATTGCTGTTGCGTATTCAGTGTTCTATACACCTTTTCAATATTTTATTTGTGATTATTTTGAAACCTGAAAAGAGCTTCTAGATACTGGGATGGGTCATGATGGATGCACTGGCAAATCAGGAAAGTTGCTTATCTTTTGTGTTATTGATATTTGGTATAAATAAGAGGGTTTTGATCCCGAGCACCACCAGGAATGATTCCTGAGAGCAGAGCCATAAGTCACCTCTGATTTTGGTGGGTATGGCCCCAAAAACAAACTAAAAAAGATAGCTGGAGAAGAGAAAGCAGATTGTAGGTGGACTTGCATTTTTCCTTGCTAAAACTTCCTCCCAGAGGTGGTTAAAGCCAGGATTCTGCTGTTGATAGCTCTGTGGTCCTGGCTGAGCCATTTTTTCTCTGGATTTCATTTTCCTCTTAAAAAGCGAGAGGCATCGTAAAGATGAACAGAAACAGTGAGCAAATAAATCTGGACACACAAGGTTAAACAAAGCTTCATTCCTTTACTTCAGCCTTAACGTGCCATGTGTATTGAATTCCTGGAATTTTTTTGGTTTTGTTTTGGGATCACAATTGGTGGTATCCAGGGGCTACTTCTAGCTCTGTGCTTTGGGGACCATAAGGTCTAGGGATCAAATCCAAGCCCCCTGTATGCAAACCTTCCATTTCAGCCCTTTGAACTATCCCCTTACCCTCACCCCTCTCCCCTTCCTGGATTTTTAAGTGTATTCTTGCAAACTGAAAACAATAATGTGTTTGCAATTCCGTCTCTTTCCCTAATGGCTTAGAGGTGAGGGGAGGTGTAGATGTTAGAATCATACCATCTGGATTGGGGGTCTAACTTGCTGCTTAGAATTTGATATCTCTGGGTTAGGTAAATCATTCAACCTTCCTCAACTTTTTTCTTCATATATAAACGCAGAAAGAATAACACTATGGAGTTGTGAGTGTACTTAAGAAAATATCAGGGGGCTGGAGCAACAGCACAGTGGGTAGGGCGTTTGCCTTGTACTCAGCCAACTTGGGTTCGATTCCCAGCATCCTATATGGTCCCCCAAGCACTGCCAGGGGTAATTCCTGAGTGCAGAGCCAGGAGTAACCCCTGTGCATTGCCAGGTGTGACCTAAAAAGCAAAAAAAAAAAAAAAAAAAAAATCAAATCTTTTGGTGATATATAAGATGCTTTTCAAAAAGGTGGGTATATGTGGGCGTATTCAGTCTGCCCACACATTAGAGTTAGTGGAGATTCTAATGCTTAAAATTGTTTTATATGTGTGTAATTTATGTGTGTGTGTATGTATGTATCCTGCTTACATGTGGTATTCGATGTGCGCGATCTGTATGCCTCTCATATACTTACATAATCTCTTTCCCCAAATAAAACCAAACTCAGGTGAGCTCATTTTGTTTTGCCAACCAGGAGGCACTTAGCACTCTTCCTGCAACTTAGTAAAAACTTGATAAACACCTGATAGTTTCTTCAGAACAGTGGAGTGAGGTGAGGTTTGGTTCTGCTTGGAGTGTCGTTCATCATTTTAATAGCCTTGAGTAGAAATTGGAGAATTTATGAATATTAATATCAAATCATTTAGTTACACATATGTTAAATGATAGAGTTTAAGTTTGAAAGAAGTTGGATTGACTAGTCAGACCATTAGGAAAAAGGGCTTTGGTAAAGTTGTATTTATTCCGGTGAAATATGTCAAAAAACTAATAGAGTTTTGTTTTGTTTTGTCTCTAAGCAAATGGTTATGAGCCTTAGAGTTTCTGAACTCCAAGTACTGTTGGGCTACGCCGGGAGAAACAAGCACGGACGCAAACACGAACTTCTCACAAAAGCCCTGCATTTGCTAAAGGCTGGCTGTAGTCCTGCTGTGCAAATGAAGATTAAAGAACTCTATAGGCGGCGGTTCCCCCAGAAAATCATGACACCTGCGGACTTGTCTATCCCCAACGTCCATACAAGTCCCATGCCAGCAACTTTGTCTCCATCTACCATTCCACAACTCACTTATGATGGTCACCCTGCGTCGTCGCCGTTACTTCCTGTTTCTCTTCTGGGACCTAAACATGAACTGGAACTTCCACATCTTACATCAGCGCTTCACCCAGTCCATCCGGATATAAAACTTCAAAAATTACCATTTTATGATTTACTGGATGAACTGATAAAACCCACCAGTCTAGGTAAGATTATCCTATAATGGATCTATGGCTACTTTGGAAGGGAAAATATTCCTTTAAATTTAGTAATTTGATTCAATTATTTATAATAAATTTCTGTTTGCTAGTAGCATTCCAGATGACAATAAGGATCATTTCATTTCAGTTGATATCCAATAAGGAAAAACTATCCTTAGACAAAGAAAAGAAGTAGAGTCAAGTTTCCAGTGATGGTTGCTAGTAGGAAATACTGAAAAGTTTCCAAGAATATAAATGCTTTAAGATGTAGTATTTTAGATCTTGATTCTTGATTAATATTTTGTAAGAACCCCCCTCCGATTAAGAAATTAAAACCAAGTAAATTACCACTTGCTTTTGAATTCAGTGATTTGTTTTCTGTAGGTGATGACTACCTTACTTTTTTTTTTTGACTTTTGGGGTCACACCCGGTGCACAGGGATTTCTTCTGGTTCTGCACTCAGGAATCAGCCCTGGTGGTGCTCAGGGGACCATATGGGATGCTAGGAATCAAACCTGGGTCGACCAGGTGCAAGGCAACCGCTCTCCCCACTGTGCTATTGCTCCAGCCCCAATTTTTAAATTGGATAAATAGTTTTAGATATTGGAAACTTTGAGTTTTGGCGTATAATACAGTCAGCTGCCCTTTTTGTTTGATTTTTGGCTACTCCTTACTTGAGCTTCCTGGTTGCTTCTGACAGTGTTTGGGAAGACCACGCAGTGTCCTGGGAGTCAAACCTAAGGGCTCCTGCAAGCAAAGCATGCACGCACTGCAGCCCTTTGAGCTGTCTCTCATGCCCTCGACTGACTTTTTAGATGGCGGGTGGCTATACTGCATCGTGCTTGGGTTTACTCCTGGCGCTGTGCTCAGGATCACTTGGGCTTGGGGAAGCCAGATGGGTTTCCAGGAATCACTCCTGGGTCTGTGACATGCAAGGCAAGTATCTCCCCACTATCCTATATAGTTCCAGCCCTTCAGCTGACTTTTGAAGTGCTTCTGTCCCCTCTGCAGGTGCACACATGGTCATGGGAATAGGAAATATACTGGGAACTTTTTTGGCCATTTCCCCCATCATTTGATTAGTTTTTAGCTTATTGATAGAAATCAGTTTATCAGTTTGTACTTTGAATCACTGTTACCATATTTTACTCAGAGTAGAATAAGCTGACCTTACTGTGATTTTCTGATGGCAGCTTTGATAATAATATTTTAAAAATTAAAACTTCCTCATGTTGGTTTGTTGTTATAAATTATTGGTTGATAACTATGGCTGGCAAGGCAAATTCAACCGATGACCTATTATTATGTGGATCTGAGTAAGAATTTTTTTTTTTTTTATATTCTTACAGCGTTAAGGAAAATGAAAGAGACAGAAGATATACAACAGAGACCATATATATGTCTTCAAAATCTAAAGTGTTTACTCTTTGGCCCTTAGAGAAAAGCTTGCTGATGCATTGCAAATCATGCACTTATGTTTATGGGATTATAGAGTGAATATTGAGAACATTCATAGTTATATTTTAATTTCTTTTAATTGGAGCTGGCCCTACCCTGTGGTACTCCGGAGTCCTTGCAGTATCAGGGACTGGACTTTGGGCTTCACACATGCCACAGGTGTGCTGTCGCTCAAACCAAATCTCTATCAGTATTTTTCCATCTGCAAAAGGCATGTTTTAAAATAAACTTATCAGAATTTATTTGAGTAAAATTTGGAGAATACAGATTTTTTTCAGACATTATGTGTTTTATATTACATTTTAGTTTTTAATATAAAACAGCTCTAACAAGAAAACTTAGTCTATAAAGCTTATACATGCTTATTATGAATATAAGTTCCAGTTCTTTCCTCATTAGTAATTTAGTATGTATCCCTGCATAAGCAAATTCTGTTTCTTGTTTTTCAAGCAATTATACATACTATAGTACTCAGAGATTTGCCCTTTTTTTTCTTATTATGTATTATAGTCATCTTTTTGTCTGAGAGGCATATATATGTGTATATCTAAACTGACCAAATCCATCAATCTAGGTAAGATCATTCTCTGATTATTTGGTCCCTTTGTGGGATTTATGTAAATTCATTTTAAAAGGCCATAAATACATATACACAGTTGTGTGCATATATCTGTGTGTATAAGAAATGTGCCAGCTCATTTCATATTTAATACTGTATACCATTTTGTGATTTAGATAAGTTTTTTATTAAAAGACAAGGCTTTCTAGTTTTTCACTGTTAATATCATGCTGTAATAAAAATCACCTGAAATTTAAGAGGAAAAAACTGTTGGTGGCTTTTATTGATCCTCTAAATTTAAATGAAATTCATATAAATTTCACATGAAATACATTGTATATATCGATTTGCTCAAGCGGGCCCAGTAACATTGTGAGACTTGTTACTGTGTTTGGCATATCGAATACGTCACGGGGAGCTTGCCAGGCTCTGCCGTGCGGGCGAGATACTCTCGGTAGCTTGCCGGGCTCTCCGAGAGGGGTGGAGGGATCGAACTCGGGTCGGCCATGTTGGCTGCGTGCAAGGCAAATGCCCTACCGGCTATGCTATTGCTCCAGCCTACATTGTATATATATAAAAGTATATTTCGATATATTTATAAGAATAAATGTTGACATGTATTTTAATTTTGCTATGGAGGGCAAGGAAGGCAAACTGAACGTGAATCTTGGTTATATTGAACTGTATTTTTAGTTGGATTTATAAGAATTTTTAATTAATTTAACCAAGGTTCCTTGCTAAAGGCTGGCTGTACACCTTTTAAATACACACATAAATTACCCATAAATTAAAACAGTTTTAAGCATTAGAATCTCCACTGGCTGTACACCTTTTAACATACAGTTGACCTCCCTCTAAAAAAATACTAGAAGCTGATTGCTCTTACGAGACTGTTGTTCAAGCTGCAGTTTTTGATATCTTGCTGTATACGTCTCCCTCATGGCCGTTTTTTAAAGAATAGACAATATAGTTAAAGTAATTTTTCTATACTCTTCATCTAAAAGCTTACAGAATGCTTCAGCATGTTTTTCTAATTAACATGATCTTTCATGGAAGTATCATATAAATTTCAGATGTGCGTCATTGAAAATCAACACGTATGTACTACATTAGATTTATCACTAGGGCTGAAGAGAGAGCTCAATGGGCTGAAAAGCCTGTTTTGTATACAGGAAGCCTATGATCAGTCCCTGGCACCCTGTGATCCCCCAGACACCACTGTGAGCAATCCTCAAGCACTGCTGATCATGGCCAGATCACACACACCTCAATAAACAAATTTATCACTAAGTCAGGTTTTTTATATGATGACTTTTTGTTTTTTTACAGGGGAGGGGTATCCCTTCCAGCTTTACTTAGGGGAACCCTTGTGATCATGTTTAAATGCAATGTCAGATATCTTTCACCCATTCTTCATAACAAATAAGTAAATCCTTGCATTTGCAAAATTGACTGGGAAATAAATTATCTTTTAAGAGATGCAGTTAGTTGGACTGTTTGCACTTTTGATCCTCATTTACAAATTCTATGTTTATAAGTCACTGCTAGCTCACATTTGTTTTGAATCTCCAAAGTCAGAACAGCACTTTCCTGGTCATTTATAAACATGTCTCATGACAAGGGTTTTTAGTCTGCCCTTTACATTTTCCACCAGTGGTTAAATCAGGTGTCTTCTTTGTTCTCAGCTTTTAAACTGTAACAAAAGTATCCTGATTATTCTCTGTTTATGCCACAGTTTGTGTGTGTGTGTGTGTGTGTGTGTGTGTGTGTGTGTGTGTGTGTGTGTGATTGCAGTGTTTAAATTGAGCCTCAGGCAGAGTGCTTGAGTTCTGTCTAGTGGCCCTAAATGCAGGCAGTTGGTTGTGCCTTATGGAGAAAATGTAGGTACTGTGGAATTAGAATGCTCTTGACAATGGGTTAATAATTTATCAATACATGTAAAGTATAAATATGTTAAATGCATATTAAATGAGTCTTTAAAGAGACACACACAATACAAGGTTAGATATTGATCAATAAATTGATAAAAATGGTAACGGTCAGAGGTTTGCAGGAGCCTAATCTTAGAAACAGTGACTCAGCAGTCACCAGATCATTACTGATGGTGACTTTAGAAGTCAACTTTACAAATAAAACTTGGCATACACTTAAGGTATAATTTGATTTGAATACTAGTAAGGTAAAGGTAAAGGTAAAGGCCCTCCTGTTGATCGTCGATTTTCTCGTGCGGGCCCAGTAACGTCTCCATTGGAGACTTTGTTGTTACTGTGTCTGGCATATCGAATACGTCACGGGGAGCTTGCCAGGCTCTGCCGTGCGGGCGAGATACTCTCGGTAGCTTGCCGGGCTCTCCGAGAGGGGCGGAGGAATCGAACTCGGGTCGGCCATGTTGGCTGCGTGTAAGGCGAACGCCCTACCCGCTGTGCTATCGCTCCAGTATTTGTGAATAAACTTATTGTGGTGTAACTTGAAAATGAATACTTGGTATAGAATTGCTCAGTGATGTGTTAATAAATTTCCAGATTTATTTGATAGTATTTTTTCATTTCATTTCATCATCCTGTTATTCGTCGATTGCCTCGAGCAGGCCCCAGTAACGTCTCTTTCATCCTAGCCCAGAAATTATATTCAAGGCTCTTTAGGAGAATGAGACCATCATTGTTACTGGTATTTGGCATATTTGGTACGCCACGGGGAGTTTGCCAGACTCTGCCCTGTGGGCAGGCTACATTTGATAGCCTGCAAGTTTGTCCAAAGTAGGAATGAGATAATAAGATGTCATAAGAAGATGTCCTGATAAGGTGTTTTTATAGTCTCTGAGTCTTGGCTTGATGGGATTACACGGCGCCAGGGGGCCAGGTGGTGGGTGTGACCCCCGCCTACTGGAATTTGGAGGATCTGGGTGGAGGATGCTCGACTCCAATTCGAGTAGGCTTGGAGATCTCGGCCCCGGAACCGCGTGGATTTGTCCCTCTGCCAGTACCTTCATGTGTGCGGAGAGTGGTCTCAGCATGGTGGTGGCTGGTCCTGGAGGTCGTCGGCTGCCGGAGCCCTGGTCGGGGTGGGGGGCGGGGAGGATAGTATAAGTTAAAATAAAAGCAAACATTAGGTTTTGCATCAAGGGATTGCACCTTAAAATAAGGTAGAAGTTCAGTTTGCTAAATTTCCTGTGGAAGCGAATGCTCAGTGAATCAAAAGGACAAAGGGAAAAGGATTGAGTAATTTGCATTTAGTATGACTAATTTTTTTCTTCAATGTTTTCGTTTTAGGGCCACATGCAGCAGTGCTCTGTGGCTACTCCTGGCTCAACCCCAGAGTCATTCCTGGTGGTGCCCCAGGGACCATGTGGCGCTGGGTCTCAAGCCTGGGCCTCCTGCATGCACTGCACCCGTGGTCTCCAGCTCTGAGCTCCCCCTGGCGATAGGATGAGTGAGATATAGACCCCTGTCTGTTCTGTTCTATAAAAATCAGTATTTTAGGAATCACCTAAGGTTTTTAACATAACGAATAAAATTTGATGAAATTCTGTTTCATCTCAGAAGTTAAGTTTTTGAAGGATTTCTTTTGCCAGTAGTTATTTGTCGGTCTCTGCTTTGTGTAGGGTACACCCTTCTTTGCCACAGTGGTCGCACTTGTGGCATAGGGAAAGGCACCCATTGTGTCAGGGATTGCACTCAGTTATGTAGAATTGCTTCCAGGATCTTATGCGTGCAAGGCAAGGGGTCTCCTTTTTGTTGTTGTTGTTTGTTTGTTTTTTTGTTTGGGAGCCACACCTGACATGCTCAGGTGTTACTTCTGCCTCTGTGCACCAAGAATTTCTCCTGGTGGGGCTCGGGGCCATATGCTAGGGATGAAGCCAGGGTCAGTTGCATGCAAGGCAAGCTCCCTCCCCACTGTATTATCCACCCCAGCCCCAGGTAAGAGGTTCTCCATCAAACTTCATCCCCAGGTCATTTGTTTTGAATCTAAGAAAACAGTGTTTTTGTTTTGGGACTACACCCAATGATTCTCAGGGCTTACACCTGGCTCTGTGCTCAGGAATTACTCCTGGCGGTGCTCAGGGAATCCTATGGGATGCTGGGGATCGAACCCAGTCAGACATGTGCCAGGCAAGTGCCCTACTCACTGTACCATCACTGTCCCTGGTAAACATTATTTCCTGAAAAATTAAATGGCATTTTCTTTGTAAGCATGTATTTAAAATCACTGCATGCTCTTAATGGTTTTGTTTGAACCCAAAGCTATGTCATTGAAACTACCACTTGAGGGACTGGAGCAATAGCACAGCGGGTAGGGCATTTGCCTTGCATGTGGCTGATCTGAGTTCAATTCCCAGCATCCCTTATGGTCCCCTCAGCACCGCCAGGAGTAATTCCTGAGTGCATGAGCCAGGAGTAACCCCTGTGCATCGCCGGGTGTGACCCAAAAAGCAAAAAAAAAAAAAAAAAACCAGCAACAACAAAACCACTTGTGTCCAGATTAATGTAGGTTAGTTTTTCCCCTTAGGTTTTGGCCTTAGCACTTGAATTAAACAAACAGATTTAAGAATGTTTGGATGGGGCTGGAGCGATAGCACAGCGGGTCGGGCGTTTGCCTTGCACGCGGCCGACCCGGGTTCGATCCCCGGCATCCCATATGGTCCCCCAAGCACCGCCAGGAGTAATTCCTGAGTGCAGAGCCAGGAGTGACCCCTGAGCATTGCTGGGTGTGACCCAAAAAGGCAAAAAAAAAAAAAAGAATGTTTGGATGTAAACTTAGTGTTCTTAGGGATGGTCTATGTTTCTGACCCATATGAGAGCAATGGGGCTTAGGCTCAAGGGAGAGCAAGAGCACTTGCCCTGTAGGCATGAGACCTTGTGTTCACTCCCCTGCATCCCTTCCTCACATGACTCAGTTACTCTGCTGCTTGTGATTCCTGGAGTCATGACTGAAGTGTGCGGCAACAGAAACAGAAGTGGGGGGGTGGGAGGGAAAGGAAAAGGAAGAAATACCTGCTTTTTGTTTGGTTTTATTTTGGTATTTTGGGGTCACACCTGGCGATGCACAGGGGTTACACTTGACTCTGCACTGAGGCATTCCTCCTGGTGGTGCTTGGGGGACCATATGGGAGGCCAGGGGTTAAACCCGGGTCTACCGAGTGTAAGGCAGATCCCCTCCCTGCTGTACTATTGCTCTGGCTCCAGCACCCCCATTTTGTTTGGTGCTTCAGATCCATTCTTTAGCAGAGAGTGATTGTGAGGTTCTCGTTCATTTGTTTTTTTGGTTTTTTTTTTTTTTCCTTTTTTGGGTCACACCTGGCGATGCACAAGGGTTACTCCTGCCTGGATCTGCATTCAAAAGTTACTCCTGGTGGTGTTCAGGGGACCATATGGGATGCTGGGAATCGAACCCGGGTCGGCCGCGTGCAAGGCACACGCCCTACCCGCTGTGCCCCTGTCATTCATTTTGGAGTGCCGTATCATAGGTATTCTTCCAATGTCCTTTGTTGGGAAATGAGGAAAAGGTGAGTATAAAGCAGAATGCTTGGTGGCACTAGGGGAACCTTGTGATATCTTGGGCCATTTCCCCCAATTTTTTATTTTTCCTTTTCTAAATCCCCGACTTATTTTTTTTCTGTTTTTTTAATTTATTTTTTAAATTTTTATTAGTGAAACACCATCAGGTACAGTTGTAGACTTACAGATTTTTGTGCCATTTCCCCAAATTTTAAGACTTAAGATTTTAAAGTGTTAATATTTTTGTGAAGCAAATCTTTTGAGTGCAGAATTTATTAGGGCTGGGAGAGAAAAAAACCTTCCATTTAATATTTTACAAGTACAGGTACCACTGGCATAATATTAGGGGGTCTGCCTCTGGTGGCTGGTGAACCCACTGTGGTGTGAGCAGAAAGGTCGGGACAGCCCCAGGGAGTGCCCAGCCTCAGTGCCCATCACTGGGCCAGTCAGGGTGTTTCCTAGGGTCTCTGGAGAATGTCCATTGGCTCTCTAAGATGACATCAGGCAAGAAGATCTTCACTGATTTTGCTTTTGCATCATCTTATTTGACTCTTAAAAGACAGATTAGTAGGACTTTTCATAGTGCAACTATCTGTGAGAATAATTTATATAGTTTCTTCTTAGGAAGAACTATGTAGATCACCTTTATGGTTGAAAGGGTTTTTTTGGGGGGAGAGGGGTTCATTTGTTTATTTATTTATTTTTAGAAATCTGGTTTTATCTTCCCTGTTTCTTGGGGAGGATTAAAATTGAGATAAGGATTGGAAGTAGTAGGAAAATAAACATTATGTTTTAATCAGTTTTATGCTCATTTGTTCTTACTACATATCTGTCTGTGCAGTGCCAGAGATCACCTCTTCCACTTACAAGGGATGCATGTTCTCTGCCATTGAGCTGCACCCCAGCCCTGAAGTCTTGCTTTTTGTTCTGGGGCCAAATTCAGCAGAGCTTGGGCTATTCCTGGCTCTGTTCAGGGTCATTTCTGTCAGTTTTGGGGGGACCCTGCTTGGGCTGGTGATTTAATTGGAATTGACCACTGCAAGGCAAGTGATTTACCCTTGTACTATCTCTTGAGCCCCCTCTGTAATATTTCTTACATAATTTCAGTTTAATCCTTTTTTTCCCCACTGAGAACAGTGACAGTAAATAATAAGGACTAAAAACACTGCATAGGGGCCAGAGCGATAGTATAGTGGGTAGAGCATACAGTGGATAGGGTGTTTGCCTTGCACACGGCCCACCTGTGTTCAATCCCCGACATACCTTGTGGTTCCCTCAGCACTGCCAGGAGTAATTCCTAAATGCAGAGCCAAGAGTAACCCCTGAGCATCGCTGGGTGTGACCCAAAAAAGCAAAAATAATCACAAAACCAGGAACAAGCAAAAAACCTGCATAGGCGTTTTCCTTTTTTTTTTTAAACTGGAAATGATCATACATAGAAATTGTCTCTGAGGATTATTTCCTGATGTGGGTCCTTCCAAATTGTAAGTGTCCAAATGTTTGGAAAGCATTTGTCTACTACCGTCTGAAAAATATGAAACATTCCAACTGATCATATGACGGTCTTAATTCCGTTTGTGATAAAAACAAATCTCTTGTTTATGTTTTATCTTTCTTTTTGAATTCTTGTAAGGTGGCTTCTTCGGTTTTGTTGTTTAGCATTCATTTCCATTAAGCACTGCAGAAGGCAAATGTTGGGTTTACAACAGTAGGTATGTCGGCTTTCAACTCTTTTTTATCTTAGAACGGTTGGGCAGTGAATTGTATTCCTTCTTAAGAATAGCACATAACTGTAGAAATTCACAATTATTCCAGGCTTGGGAAGACATGAATAATTAATAGAAAAGGTTTGGATTAAAAAAATTACATATAAATGTATATGTGTCTATATATTTGGATTTTACCTTGGCAGCAGATGCTTCTGCACACCTAAATAGTTAAAATGATTCATCTTGTTTTGTGCAGTGCGGGTAAGGTTTCTGCTACATCTTAATAACATTGGTTACCAGTGTTTTCTGCCAAGGGCACTTCTGGCATTGGATTAGATTTCAGTTTCCTTCTCTCCCTTTTTTATAACAGAGTTTGCCTTCCTCCACATGCCTAATAGCCAGTGCCTAGAGATCAGGTGATGCAGATTCAAGGGCATGGGCTCTGATAAGTATTGGAAAGGGCATCCAAAAAATAAAAACCTAATATCAATTCTCCCTACTTTTTAGAAACTGTGCCCATTTGCCTTCATTACAAGCTATGCCCTTCTGTACTTGAATCTGGGGAAACGGAGAGTTCTCATCTCCTGACCCCCCCCCCCCCACCCCACCCCTGCTGCATACTTCCTCCCCAAAGACATTTCTTTCCCACTTGGCAGCAATGTTTCTGACTTTAAAATAAAAACTTTAAGTTTACTTTGGTTGTTTTTTTTTGGTGGGGGGGTGCGTGGAGGGAGGCAATCCTGGAGGTGCTCAGTGGACTATCTGGTGTTCCAGGGATTGAACTAGCTTGGTTGCGTGCAAAGCAAATGCCTTACCTGTTATAATATTTCTTGGCCTCTCTACTGCTTTGATACTTGGCTGCTTTGGTGCCAACAGTGCTTACAGGTGACCCCAGTAGTTTTGAGCAGAGATTAGTCATTGGAATTCTTTGGTGCTGGTGAGGTCTGAAGTTGCATTTGTAAAAAGTGAGTCTGAAAGTTAGAATGAAATCACTTTAAAGGAGGTGAAAATAAGAACCAGATTCAGGGCCAGAGAGATAGCTTAAAAAAAGTCCTGGGTTTGCTCCCCAGCTACTGCATGGCTTTTGGAGCGCCACCAGGTGTGACCCTGGAGGCCTACCCCAGCATCGAAAGAGGTGGGCCAGGTGGTTCCTGACACCAGTGGACCCAGGCATTGGCCCAGCCAGCCTGGTTGGTTGCCTTTCCTTGAATGGCCCCCGGGTCCCTGCGCATTGCTTGGGAGGACACTTTAGTTCAAATCACTTTGTTCCGTTTATCAGTCTACATGTTCACTATAGTTCATAGAATTATTTCGAATCTATTTTCAGATATTTTTTGGAGCTATTTCTATTATTTTTTTCTGCTCTCAAATTATATTACTTTGATTTAAAAATTGATATGCAACCAGAGAGATAGCATTGGGGAGTAGGTAAGGTGCTTGCCTTGCATGTAGCCCACCCTGGTTTGATTTTGGCACAACATATGCATCCCCAAGCACTGTCCAGTATCACTTCTGAGCCCAGAGCCCCACAAGTGTGACGCCAAAGCCAAAAAAGAAAAATAAAAAATAATATAATTGTTATGTAATTTGTATATTAAAGGTTTAAATTCCTCATTAATAACAAATCGCATTTTCTGTGTCTCTTTTACCATGTAGAGTTGAAATGTAAAATTGGTTATATGTGCTACTATACAGCTTCTCTATTCCTCAAAGAGGAAATGAGAGTTAACATAAAGCTGGTAAACCCCAGACTGCAGCAGCCAAAGTTAACAACGTGCCCTTCGGGAGGCAGGCTGGGGTGGGAGGGAACTAGGGATACTGGCAGAGAAAAGTCAGACACAGGTAATGAACTGGTGCTGGAACATTGTATGCTTGAAACTCAACTATGAGTAACTTTGTAAACCACAGTGCCTTAATAAAAATAATAATTTTTAAAAAAAAATTAAACCTGGGGACGGGGCTATGGCTAGTGGTTTAGTGCTCACCTCATATACCAGAGTCCCAGATTTGATCCCTGGTAGATAGGGGGAAGAAAAGTCATTACAAAATAAGGTAAAAAGGTAAAGGCCCTCCCGTTGATCATCGATTTGCTCGAGTGGGCCCAGTAACGTCTCCATTGGAGACTTTGTTGTTACTGTGTCTGGCATATCGAATACTCTCGGTAGCTTGCCGGGCTCTCCGAGAGGGGCGGAGGAATCGAACTCGGGTCAGCCATGTTGGCTGCGTGCAAGGCAAACACCCTACCACTGTGCTATCGCTCAAGAAAATTAAAATGTTAAACATTTATGTTTCAGTACTTTTTATTTTTATTTTGCGTTTTGAGTCACACCTGGCAATGCACAGGAGTTACTCCTGGCTCTGCACTCAGGAATTACTCCTGGCGGTGCTCAGGAGACCATATGGGATGCTGGGAGTCAAACCCGGGTCGGCCGCATGCAAGGCAAACGCCCTACCCGCTGTGCTATCACTCCAGCCCCTGTTTCAGTACTTTTAAAAGGAGTAAATATAAAAGTAAATAAATGGAAAAATAATTTCAGTCAAACATAAGACATAAGGAAGTAACTCAGAAACCAGCATGAGGAAGGATACAGCAAAACCCATTAGACAAAGTGCATGAATTGATATGATATTAAGAAAGGAATTGTAGCTAGGAAATGTGAAAAGATACTTTTGGTTATCCTTAAGGAAAAATTAAGTCCTTGAAAATTTAATTTTATGTATTGTATTAAATTTAAAGATATCAGCATCAATGGTATTTATTAAAATGTATGCAAAATGCATGCACACTGCTAGTAGCAATGTAAATTATAATACAGTTTTCTGGGTGTGCAGTTTGATAAAATGTAGCAAGAGCATAGCAATACACTTTGATCTATTCTACATTAGGAGACCCTAAAAATAGCCTGAGAACGCATAACTACTTTCATTGCAACGTAATATTTAGTATAAAAGTTAGGAATAACAATGCCTAATAATAAAATAATAACTGGTGTTTATTGGAATATTTTGAGGATCGGTTAAGTGATTCTCATGAAGTATAAGAGTTGGGGAGAGAAATTGGATCACAACTAAAGTTATTGGACATCAACTCTGTCAGGCACCGAACTAGGAACTTCATTTCTTTTTAGTCATTTAAGCCTCCAGACTAGAAATTCAGACCTTAGTCTAAATTTCAGGAAAGAGGTAGCTGAAACTGAATTAAGGTATTTCACAAAGCCTAAGTGGGAGGTGCTAGAATTTAAACTCAAGTATACTTGCTCCTAGTCAGTGTTCTTCCTGTTAAACTATTAATAGTGATAAAATTTATTATAATAGTATTTATAATATAGTTGTATATAGTTATATAACAAATTACAATTTGTTTTATTTGTTATTTCTGTTAACAATGTGTTATATATAATGTTAGTAATAATAATAACTATAAGCAATTAGGAGTAAATTACTTCTAGTAGAAGTAAACATTTTTAAATATTCTTTAAGGTTGTTTAGCTCTTATTTTAAGTTTCTAAAATTTTGAATTTTTTCCCAGTGGAATACATTAGAATAAATGGGATCACTGTGTTGAAATTTATGGAGAACTACAGAGGTCTTTTTGTATTCTACATCAATCCTACTATCAGAACTCTTCTTCCAGAAATTTCCACTCTTATCTGTGTTCTTATAAGAGTGCCTAAATCTACAGTGTAGTGAATATTTCAGACAATTTTATAAAGCAATAACGTGAAAAAATCCTGTTTTAATTTGCATAGCCTTGCTTACTAATGAGATTATCTTTTGAAGTTATTAACCATTTGTAGTCTGAAGTGCTCATATGTAATTTTTGTTCATTTTTTGTTGGGGGGGCCACACCTGGCGTTGCTCAGGGATCATTTTTTGGAGGTGCTTAGGGGGACAAAATGGGATGTTGGGGATCAAACCTGGTCAGCCGCGTGCAAGCACCCTACTGTGTGTACTATTGCTCTTGCCCTTTTTACTCATTTCCTTACTCATTTTTTTCATATTCACTTTATAAATGCATACTAGCTCGCCCTTTTTTATATTGAAAAATATTGTCTCAATCTGTTACTTATTTTTAAGTGATATATGGCTTTTCACTGTACAGAAATTGAAACAAGTCGTCACATCTGCTGTTTTATGGTGTTCTGAATGGAGAATGGATTTCATGGCATTACTTTTGTTTTGTTCTGTGGGGCCACACCCATCTGTGCCCAGGGCTATACCTTTCTGCACTCAGGAATCCCTCCCTGTGGGACTGGTGGGGTGGGGGGCTACTTGGGCAGCCAGATTGAACCCAGGTTGGGCATGCGCAAGGCAAGCATCCTACCTGCGGTACTATCTCTCTGGCTCCCTCATGGAGTCAGTTTAGGGAATTAAAATTAATAACTTCTTGGAAAGACAGTTCATTGAAAATTCAATCTGTTAACACATACAACTCAATGTTTTTTAGTGTTTTCATGCAAGTTAAGGTAAAGGTAAAGGCCCTCCCGTTGATCGTCGATTTGCTCGAGCGGGCCCAGTAACGTCTCCATTGGAGACTTTGTTGTTACTGTGTCTGGCATATCGAATACTCTCGGTAGCTTGCCGGGCTCTCCGAGAGGGGCGGAGGAATCGAACTCGGGTTGGCCATGTTGGCCGCTTGTAAGGCGAACACCCTACCCCTGTGCTATCGCTCCAGCCCTTGCAAGTTAAGCATTCAAGCATTCACCACCACTAATTCAAAATTTTCATCACCCCAAAAGAAACACTTTGCTGGTTAATATTGTTCCCATTCTTTCTCCTCCTAGCTTCTGAAATCTCCTGATCATCTGATAATCTATAGATTTGCCTATTCTGGATATTTCACATAAATAGGATCATGTGTGACCTTTCGTGGAGTCTTTTACTTAGCATGTTTTCAGAATTTGTGTATCCATTATGCATTAGTACTTCATTCTTTTAGTGTATGATGACATGTATTTATTTTTAATGGGATGTCTAATTTCCTTTTGTACCATTTTTATTTTTCACTCTGATTTAAAAAAATAAGATATTTAGATCTTTTAAAAGTGTTTAGTTGGGGGGTGGGAGAGATACTGGGATCATTGGTGTTAGAGAAAGGGCACTGGTGGAGAGATGGGTACTCGATCATTGTATAACTGAAACCCAAGCACAGAAATTTGTAAGTCTACAACTGTGCCTCATGGTGTTTCACTAATAAAAATTTAAAAAAATAAAGTGTTTAGTTGAATAATATTAAGTATATCCATATTACTATACAGCAGACTTCTTAAACTTTTCATCTTGCAAAGCTGAAACTATAGCTATGAAAGAATTCCACATTTCCTCTTTTCCCCAACTTCTGGCAGTCACAATTGTACTTGATTTTTTTTTTCTTTTTGGGTCACACCCAGCAATGAATGCACAGGGGTTACTCCTGGCTCTGGATTCAAGAATTACTCCTGTCATTGCTCAGGGGACCAAATGGGATGCTGGGAATCGAACCCGGGTCAACCACATGCAAGGCAAACGCCCTACCTACCGTGCTATTGCTCCAGCCCCTGTACTTGAAATTTTTTTCTTTTAATTTTTATTTGCTCGAGCGGGCCCAGTAACGTCTCCATTGGAGACTTTGTTGTTACTGTGTCTGGCATATCGAATACCTCACCTCACGGGGAGCTTGCCAGGCTCTGCGGTGCGGGTGAGGCGGGTGAGATACTCTCCGTAGCTTGCCGGGCTCCTCATTTACAGTACCCTTAATAATAGCGTTTCTGTCATACATTGTTTTACTGCCAATGTTACAATGTTATCTTCCCTTCCCAGTTGACCTGGATCCTTACTCCAGCCCTACCCCACCCTAGTGCAGTTCTGTTGACAACTCTCAGGCTTTGTGTCATGGTATTTGCTATTTCCTTACTGTGTTTATTTCCCACATATAAGAGAGATTATTCTGTATCTTTCCCTTTGACTGACTCATCAGTTGCATCCACATAGCAGCAAATTGAATGATTTCATTTTTTCTCACAGCCGAAGTAGTATTCCATTTCTTTGTGCCAAAGTTTCTTTATCCAGCTTTGAACACAAGTTGTTTCCAAATCTTGGCTGCTGTGAATGAATATAGGAGTGCTGCAGTCAACATAGGGGTGCAAATGTGTTTCCAGAATAGTGTTTTGGGATCCCTGGAAGGCAGCTATGCTCGTCACTGGTACCACCAGTGGAGTTGCTAGTTCATCTGGAAGCTCAGTTTGTGATTTTTGGAATTTTTTTTTATTGAATCACCATGAGATACAGTTACAAAGCTTTCATGTTTGAGTTTCAGTCATGCAATGATCAGTCACCCATCCCTCTATTAGTTCACATTCTCCACCACCAGTGTCCCCAGTATACTCCCCTTTTCCAACCCTCCCCCTGCCTCCATGGCAGAGAATTTCCCCCATACTCTCTACTTTTGGGCATTATGGTTTGCAATACAGATACTGAAAGGCTATCACGTTTCATCCTTCATCTACTTTCAGCATACATCTCCCATCGCAAACAATTCCTACAACCATCATTGTCTTAGTGACCACTTCTATTCCAACTACCTTCCCCCCCAGCTCATGAGATAGGCTTCCAACTATGGGGTAATATTCCTGGCCCTTGTCTCTACTGTCCTTGGGTGTCAGTCTCATATTATGCTCTCTTATGTTCCACAAATGAGTGCAGTCCTTCTATGTCTGTCCCTCTCTTTCTGACTCATTTCACTTCGCATGATACTCTCTACGTCCATCCACTTACAAGCATTTGGAGAAGTTTTCATATTGTTTATCAAGACTGAAAACTTTAGATTTCTCCTGCAAGTAGACTCAAGCATATTTGTCTCTGTAACTGACATATTTAACAGTGCCCTAAAGTTTCTTTCAAACTAAGTATGTGGCAGGATTTCCTGCCGTTTTATGCCACTTTAATGCTTCATTTTATGTATATGCCCTATCTGACTAACCATTCATCTGCAGACATTCAGATTGCTGCCACATCTTGGCTGTCGTGAATAATGCGGTTATGGACATGGGTGTGCAAATACCTTTTTTAAATCTGCTTCTAGTTCTTTGGATATATATCCAAAGTAGGATTACTAATCAAAAAAAAAAAAAGAAAAAAACCCCAAAGACCAAAGTTATAAAAAGGGTTTATAGCAAAACAGGAAGTCACTCTCATACCTTTTTTTCAACCGCAGGTGTTACTTTCATTTCCTTTTAATCAGGATAAAAATTGTTAGTTTATCTTTAAGTATAAATAGTTCATTGCTGTTTAATGGATAGTCTTGGTAGGTATCACCCCACAGCTACTATTTTTCTTTTATTTTAAAACTTATTCTAATTTAGCTTTTTTTTTTACTTTGACCACACCCATCTGTGCTCAGGGTTTACTTCTGGCGGTACTCAGAACCATATGGGGTGTTGGGGATCAACCTATATTGGCCAGATACAAGGCAAACAGCCTACCTGCTGTATTATCACTCTCAGCCCCTCATGACTATTTTCAAATAAAGCAATTCAGGTCTTTATGTGAATATTGTTCTATATGTGTGTATTATTTGTTTACATTTGTGTAGGTATGGCTTTTTGGGGTTGAGGGGTTGTTTCTGAGCCACACCTAGAGATACTCAGGGCTGACTCTTGTTTTGTGCTCAGGGATCACCCCTGGCAGACTCAGGAGGTCAAAAGGGTTGGTGGGGATCAAACCTGGGTCCGCTGCATGCGAGCACCCTATCCATTCTACTATTACTCTGGCTTTTTAAGTAAATCAAGATTGATCATTTGTTTTTGTTTTTTGGGCCACCCCTGACAATGCTCAGGGGTTACTCCTGTCTCTGCACTAAGGAATTACTCCTGGCAGTGCTCAGAGGACCTTATGGGACACCAGAAATCAAACGTGGGTCAGTCATATACAAAGCAAATGCCCTACCAACTGTACTGTCTCTCCAGTCCCAAGATTGACATTGTTTTTAAAGATTTTTACATTTTGAGTTTTTTTTCAAATTCTCTAGGATTTAGATTTGGGGGAAAAGGACACTTACTTAGGATGACCAGAATAAAAATGCTTTTGCAATTAATTCTTAGTTTAGTATGCTATCTAACGTCTCATTTTTAATGGATATTTAATGGGTTTTTTGGTTTGTTTTTGGGGGTGTTTTTTTTTTTTTTTTGCTTTTTGGGTCATACCCAGCGATGCACAGGGGTTACTCCTGGCTCTGCACTCAGGAATTACTCCTGGCGGTGCTCGGGGGACCATATGCGATGGACCATATGGGATGGTGGAAATCAAACCCGGGTCGGCTGTGTGCAAGGCACTGTGCTATCACTGTGCTATCGCTCCAGCCCCGGGATATTTAATGTTCCCTGTGAAATTTGTTTTAACTTTATATAAAGTAAGATTAAGTTTTTTAATATTTTTAATTTCTCATTGTGATGCTCAGGGGACCAACCCAGGGGCCTTAAATGTTCTGTAATGTATATATAAGGTCTATACATTCTTCTGCTAAGTTACTTCCCTGGTTTGAAATTACAGTTCTTAGTACTAATTTTATTCTCTTTCATTGCCCAACATAGTAGATTAGGTTTTTCGTATTAGCATATGGACACGAATTTTTGTGTGTATTAGTGATTGAACCCAGGGTTTCACATATGCAGTGCATGTACTCTGTGGCAGCAGCATATCTCCGGACCACTAGAAGGTTTCTTAACCTTCTAGATTTTCTGAGTGGCGGGTTTTATGATAGAGGGAGGGGATCAGTTTTCTGCTTGTTTTAGGGGGGCTATCCTGATTGTACTCAGGCTTACTCCAGGTTCTGTGCTCAGAGGGCACCCCTGGTGAGATTCTGGGGACTGTATGGGTGCCAGGAATTGAACCTGGGTCAGCACCCAGGAAGGTAATCTTCACGAATGGCAAGAAAATACTTTTTATCTGTGTGCAAAACACCCCCAGTCCAAATTTCTTTTTTTTTTAAATTTTTCCCCAATTTCATTTTATTTTAATAAAGTAGTTCACACTAACTTTCCACATTCAGTGTTCCAGCACCAATCCCACCACCATAACACCTTCCCTCCGCCTTTAGTTAGTTACCCTCCCCACCAGCCAAGCCTGTCACATGGAGTGGAAGTGGCCACACGCTCCAGGGATTCCGAGGTTTTGAATAGGGTGATACAATTTGTGACTCTCTTGCGAGATATATTTGTCAGTTTCTGAATCATCGCTGTTAATGAATTTAAATGGCACTGGAAGTGGTTCGTGGGCGTGGCTGCCAGGCTCTGGGAAAAAAGGGATATATATGGGTGGAGGTCACCCATTCCAGACTCCACAGAAGCCCCCCAGCCCAAATTTCAATGGGAAGTTGTCTCTGCTGCCTTCCCAGTTATCTTTCTTCATACTTCACCCACCGTTTTATGCAAATGTGCATATATCTTCCTCCCCTTCAGTGTAATGGTGGTGACCACGCACCACACACACACACTTTGGGTTGTGGCACTTGCACTTCTCGCCTTCCTGCTCCCTAGAGGTGACCCACTTAATTGCAGTCCTTAAGCTTGAGCTCCCTGGAATCATGCTTAGAAGGGTCATGGGTGTTACACCCCAGCCATGGTGCCCTGCAGGGACTGCAGCCTTTATTTGTGATGCTTATATAAACCCGTGGCTGCAGTGTCCCAGGGATTGTTCCCTGTTGCTGGGGCTGCAAAACTACAGAGCAGCAGTTCCATATGGGCAGCCTCAGAGGTCAGACTTGCAGCTTCTCACTTGCCATGGCTTCTTTTTTTGAGGGGGGAGCCTGTGAGCCTACCTTGTATCTGGTGACTTTAGCTCCACGCAGTGGCATTTTCCTGTGGCCCATAGAGCTACTCCTATGTAATCTTAGTAACTACCTCTTCTCTTTCCCTTGTAATATTATCTGTAAAACAGAAGGAAATAGGTTATATAGAGTGTGAATGAGATTGGTTTTAAAAGCTGAAATGTTAGTTTGCTGAAAATCCCCCAAACTGTACATTGTAAAAATGTGCAATACTGATTTATTTGGGGGCAGTGGTTTGGGCAACACATAGCTCTGCACTCAAGAATCACTCCTAGTGGTGCTTGGAGGACCTTACAGGGTGCTGGGGTTGAACCAGGGTCAGCACTTGCAAGGCAAACATACTGTACTCCTGTTTTCCCACTGTTCTCTTTATGTTCCATATTTAAATGGAGCGCTGTACAGCGGTTAGTTTTCCTTTTCATTGGGTAGTATTGCTTTTTTTTTTTTCATTGAACACCAATGACGTTGTCTTCTAAATCTAGGGGCACATTTTGTGGAAAGCTAATGCTAGATCTTTACAACAATAGCATCATCTTCAGTCTGGTGAGATGCTCTTGTTAGGAAAAAGCATAGGGAGACTGAGGAACGCACATGCTTCTCATCTGGTCAAACAGAACATCTGCCATTCCTTCCACGATTGAAATGCTGAGGGGAAAGAGGATTGGAAGCCAGAACCTAAATCTGAGTTACCCACCTTTATTGGAGCTTTCTTCTAGAGCTGGAGTGATAGCACAGCGGATAGGGCGTTTGCCTTGCACGTGGATGACCCAGGTTCGATTCCTCTGCCCATCTTGGAGAGCCC
The DNA here is from genome assembly GCF_029834395.1 of Sorex fumeus. Taxonomy (NCBI): domain Eukaryota; kingdom Metazoa; phylum Chordata; class Mammalia; order Eulipotyphla; family Soricidae; genus Sorex; species Sorex fumeus. Next base: position 11,175,872 of record NW_026606120.1, read on the forward strand.
GGCAAGCTACCAAGAATATCTTGCCCGCACAGCAAAGCCTGGCAAGCTTCCCATGACATATTCGATATGCCAAAAACAGTAGCAAGTCTCACAGTTTGTTGTGACACGTTACTGGTGCCCACTCGAGCAAATCAATGAACAACAGGAGGACAGTGCTACAGTGCTATACTCTTTTAGGGCAACTTCATTAAATTACTTTTATTACTGCTTGTAACTGTAGATTTTACACTCCAGGTGGGAGTCTAGGAGAGCAAGAGTGGATTGTCCAAGTTTGTTACCCAGGAGTTTATTATCAGGGGCTGTTGATTATCACATGCTTAGGTATGGATGGGTTCACCTGCCAACACCTTCACATAATGAGCCCTCTTCAGGCTGGCAGCAGGAATTCACATTTTATCCTGGGTGGAAGTAAACATAATAGTTTCTAAGATTGAGTTCTCTTAAGTGCATATTTTAGAGGTATAAATCAGTATTTACCCAAATGCCTGGAATTTCTAGTCTGTTATAAATATTTAAAAAATCAGTTATGGGTAAATGTTATTAAATGCCTGATATTTGCACTAGATGATTGTAGTCTTTGGAACCTTTTCTGAGTTCATGAATTTACGCTGCTGCTCAGATTCTAATATTTTGTCTGGATACTACATTTTTTTGTTGGGGGAAGGGGATAGCACGCACCTGGCAGTGCTCCGGTCTGACTCAGTTCCACGCTCAGAAATCATTCCTGGTGAGACTCAGAGGAGTATATGAGGTGCTGGGGATCTAGTGCTGGTCAGCTACATGCAGAGAAAGAGCCCAACCTGCTGTACTATCTCACTAGCCCCCTAATAGTCCTGTGAATAATATTGAATAGGTATGACAGTATAGAATAGATTTAAAAATGGCTGTTAAATTCCATGTAAGTGCAGTTATGTAACTAAGAAAATGGGACGAAAGAGAAATCAAGTGGCAGCATTTGTTTTTATTTTGGGTCACACCTGGCAGTGCTCAGGAGTTTCTCCTGCTTTGCACTCATGAAGTACTCCTGGTGGTGTTTGAGGGACCCTACAGAATGCCCAGGATCAAACACCCTACCTGCGGTGCCATGGCTCTGGCCCCAGGTGGCAGCATTTTTAAAAGGAAAAAATAAGTTGATTGTAGATAGAAACTTTTTAGCTAAAGAATATATATTTAAGGGGGAAATGTGCTTAGTAATTTTGTTTCCATCTGTTCTACCAGGTAAGATGCTATTTAAAGTAACTTCCCTTGGGGCTGTAGGGATAGCACAGCGGGTAGGGCGTTTGCCTTGCAGCCAACATGGCCAACACAGGTTCGATTCCCAGCATCCCATATGGTCCCCTGAGCATGAGTGCATGCGCCAGGAGTAACCCCTGAGCATCGCCGGGTGTGACCCAGAAAGCAAATAAATAAATAAATAAATAAATAAATAAATAAACTTCCCTTTCTCTTCTGATACAATCAGAAACTTATTAGCTACAGTTACTAGTATTAATACTGTCATGCTGAGGAACCCAGTGAATGCTTTGCTATTTTGACATTTCCCTGATCCAAGTACTTTCTGGTGGCGGTGGGAGTGCCTTTCTGGAAGTATTCAGAGACCCCAGAGCCTACCCCTGGTAATATTGGTCCTGGTGATGCTGGGGCCAACCAGGGCCACACCTTGGCAGTGCTTTGAGGGCCACATAGTGCCCGGGTCTTCTCAACTGCCAATCACACACCCCTGTCCACTGACTTATCTCCCCAGTTTCACTACCTACTTCTATTTATTCATTTCTAGTTTTGTCATGTGGTGCTCAAGACTTACTCCTGTCTCTGTGCTCAGGGATCATTCCTGCTGGTGTTCAGTGGGACCATGTGCAGTGCAGGGAATTGAGCCTAGCTCAGCCATGTATAAAGCAAGCACCTTAACCTCTGTGTTATCTCTCCAGCTCACCCGTAACAGTTTTTATACAGAGACATTTGTACTAGAAAGCTACTGGAAAGTCAGTAATTAGAAGTATTTTCACTATAAATGGTAGAAAAATCTACCCCATACCAGAATAAACACGGAAGACAAATTGTTTTATGTAATCAAAAATGAGGGCTCGATACTGAGCCACCTTTTACATTAACCACCTTTTCTTGACCTTCTGATCCCTTGCTGCTTCTCCCACCCTGTGCTTTAGTTTTTATTGACAGCATTCCACACACAACTCCTGTGAATTGCTCTTTCCAGTTTGTCACTTTCCGTCAGTCAGTCAATATAGTCAGACTTCTGCTCCAGTCATTCCACTTGCGCTGGCCTTGTCAGGGTCTGTGACTGGATTAGAGGCTAGCCCGGGGACTAGGCTAGAGGGAGGCTTTGCCTGCAGGGGCCTGGCGCTGATCCTAGCACCCCGTGATCCATTGAATTTTGGTTCAAGGTGTGGTTCAAAAACAAAAGACAAAACAAGCTGTTTGGTTTCAGTCTTTTGGTGGGAAAGTTTACCCATTGCTCTGTGCAATCACTCATGGTGGGGTCGGGGATTCCAGTGCCAGGGATTGAATCTGAGTGGGCTGAATGCAAGGCAAGTGCCAGGCCCACTGTGCTGTTTCTCCCCAACACGAGCTTGGATGTCACAGCCTGAGGTCCCTTCTCAGTCCCAGCTTATTTATCTACTTTGAAACATTTTGCACGAGTCCTCAGGTTCTCTTTCATGCAGCACTCAGTCACTTCCAGGACATTTTTCTGTCTATACATATGTGTTTGGTGACTTTAGCCTTAAGATTTTAGATAAATTAAAGATTGGTAGACAAATAATTTCTCCAGCCAACATCTCTTATAAGCTGCAGAATATCCTCCAACTGCCTATATGAAATCACATTCTTGGATCTGTCTCAAACGTGACAATGTCTGAAAATGACAATTTTGTTACTCAAAAATATTTTCTGCTGTCTTCTCCCTTTTGGTTAAAGATGTCTTCATCCTTCTGGTTGCCATCCCAGAGGCTTTAGAATCATCCCGAGGGCTGGAGTGATAGTGCAGCGAGTAGGGCATTTGCCTTGCACGCGGCCAACCTGGGTTCGATCCCAGGCATCCCATATGGTCACCCAAGCACCACCAGGAGTAATTCCTGAGTGCAGAGCCAGGAGTAACCCCTGAGAATCACTGGGTGTGACTCAGAAAGCAAAATAAATAAATAAAATGGAATCATCCTGAACTTTTCTTTTAGGTTCCAGTTAGTTTGCTTAGTTTTGATTTAGGGCTAAAATGTTCAGGAGCCACTCCCAGTTTCTTGCTTGGTATTCACTCCTGGCAGTGCTTGGGAAGGCCACATTCCCAGCCCCATTCCCTTTGACCACTTTGATCAGTTAGGGAATCCTCTTGACCTTGCCCAAGTTATACCTGTCCAGAATTTGGCCCCTTCTCTGAGACTTGGCTTCTGTCATTCTGATCTCAGCATCTGTTGCCTGCATTAAGATGTCTGCTTCTACCTTTGCCCTCTCTGCGACGTTCTCAACTTAGCAGCCAGAGTGCAAAGCAACCATGTTGACTTTCTGTTTAAAACTCCATTATCAACTGATTTGGAGGAAAATGCAGTATTTCTGTGATTTGGCTGTCTCTGTAGTACCTGTCTGACAGCACTAGGTGCTAATACTCACTTCCTACCAGCCACTGTCCCTTAGATACACGAGATGCTCCTATCAAGGACCTTGGAGTGGGTGTTCTCGCTACTCAGAATGCTTTTCCCACCGATAGTCATCTAGGTGAAGAGATCCTTCACCTCCTCCCAGTCAAGAGGTGTTACTGTTCTTGATGAGACTTGTTTGATCCACTCTGCTTCATCCTTTTCATTCCCCATGCCCCTGCTCAGTATTTTTTTTTTTCAAATGTGCCAGTTTCTAACCTGTGTCATTTATTAGAATGCTGTTCGTTGTCTTTTGTCATTACACTGTAAGTACCAAGAAGGTTTAGCCTTTTGTTCATTGATTATCTCACAAACTTACAATATATACATATAAGATGTACAGTGTTGTGTGGGGTAGATATCTTTTTTTTTTCTTTTTGCCAAAAGAAGTAGCTACATCAGGCAAGTTTGAATTTAGAGCATAGGGCACAACTCAAGGCAAAGGAATCGATTTAGGACTGGGGAGATAGCTCAGGGGTCGTGGACACATGCTTTGCATGTGTAGGGACCCAGGTTTGTTCTTTGACATTGGGACCCTCAACACTGTGTGGTCCAAGCATTGACCTGTCCGGGCCAGTTGGTTGAGTATTGCCAGGAGTGACCCTTAGGAACACTGAACATTGCTTGGGAGGCCACCATCCTCAGAAGAGTAACTTTATAATAATAAAGAGTCTGGTTTAACAAGGTGGAAGATTAGTGCTACATTTATACGTACCAAATAACATTCCATATTTACAATGCAAAACGGATGCACTTATGAGAACAATTGAGCACATCCACTATTAAAGATCTTTGATGCCAGACTGTCAGTAAGGTAGGGCAGATAGCAAGGAATTCCATAAGAATGTAGAATTATGTAAAATAATCACCGGGTAGGGCGTTCGCCTTACAAGCGGCCAACATGGCCGACCCGAGTTCGATTCCTCCGCCCCTCTCGGAGAGCCCGGCAAGCTACCGAGAGTATTCGATATGCCAGACACAGTAACAACAAAGTCTCCAATGGAGACGTTACTGGGCCCGCTCGAGCAAATCGACGATCAACGGGAGGGCCTTTACCTTTACCTTTAATCACTTATCTTGACCTGACAATTACAGAATACTTAACAAAACCATAGCAACATGCTCACTTTTTCTCCACATATGCATGGAACATTTGCCAAGACAAATAACATTTTGTGACACAAGATTAAGACACAACCAAATGCAAAGTGTAGCTCTTCCTTGTGTCATGATTGACATGAATCTATTGGGAGAAACTGTAGATCCAGTTGATGAAATTTAAAGGCTCTTAGATTATAGTAAATAATGATTTTTTTAGCATGGTGGTTATGTATTATTAAAAATATTTCCACTTCGCTATGCATGGTGAAATAATAACTGTTGGACTGTTGCTGTAAACTTCATTTGCCCTGCAAGAACCATAACTACAGCGTGAAATAGAAGTGATAAGAGCTAGACATTGTATATTGCTCTTGGTCACAGGGGCAGATCATTATTCTTTTACCATTCAGGATCTGGGGTTCCTTAGTTGTGTTCTGTCAGGTTGAGGATGGTCCTTTTTATTTACGGAGTGTTAAACACTTTCATTCTGAAAAAGGTTTGAGATTAAGTTCCCTTCACCCAAAGTACAGCAGTGTGGGCCTATTTGAGTTCTCCTTCTTAAGTTTGTGTGTTTGGGGGCCTCGCCTGGTGATGCTCAGGGAACCATCTGGTATCAGATAAAGACCCTGCCACTCCCAGGCCTGTCTGCTGCGGTGATTGTACGCAGCCCAGGCAGCGCACTCCAGCCCCTCATTTCTCTTTTAATGACAATTAGATGACTTTTATTAAAGGACTCCAGCTAAAGGATTTATTTGTAGCACCCTATTGAATCTTTGTACCAATAATATCCTGACAGATTCTTTTGGCTTCATTTCACAGATGAGGAAAGTGAGGCTCAGCGAGATTAACTCAGACTTCCAATTCACTGCCAGTAAATGGCAGCGCGAGTGTGAGAGCCGGACTAGTCTCACTGTTGTACTTCACTGCACGTATGTGCATGCTCTCATCTTTTTCTCTGCTTCTTCCCCTCTTACCATAGATAATGGTTAAATGAATGTCTGTATAGCAGATCTTTTTCCTGCTCTGCTTCATGGCCCTGCTTTCTCTGCGGTGGGCTCTGCAGACATGATGTGGTTCGAAACAGTTCCTGGAATCCTTACAGATTCAGCTCTGACCCGCTTGGAGAAATAGCTTGTCTAAACATTCCCAGGAAAAGTCTTTAAGGTTTACTCTGATGGAACTACTTTGTTTACTTATTTTGGGGAGGTGGGTGGTGGGGTCCCCAGCAGTGTTGCAGCGCTGACAGCTAACTCCTGGCTCTGTATTCAGGGATCACTCCCAGTGAGACTCGGCACCAAATGCAGTGTTGTCCCTATAACACTGGAAACACAAGTACCCCTGAAATGGCCCAGGTCATCCTTGCATTTTAGGGCCCACATGTAGTACTTGGGAGACACCTTCCCCCTCCACCCCCCAACACACGCAAGAAACAGTTCCTCAGAAGTGCTGCTACTACCTTGGGACTTAACCAGAATAATATAAAATGTATTTAAATGCTTAGAAATGAAACTTAAGGGACTGGAGCAATAGTACAGTGGGTAGGGCACTCACCTTGCGTGCATGTGGCCAACCTGGATTCTATCCCTGGCATTCCAGATGATTCCTAGAGCACCATTAGGAGTGATTCCTGAGCACAGAGCCAGGAGTAACCACTGAGCATAGCCAAGTGTGGTCCCAAAAAGCCAAAACCACAATAACAAAAAACCCAGACAACTAAGACAGTTTTAGAGAAAAATATAGGTTGTATTTAAATAAGTGCATAAGTAATGGATCAAAAATGCTTAAATATCATTTAATATTGGGGTAAGAAAGGAATTTACCCTAAGGAAAGAAAGCAATAAGTTTGTGTTATATGGTTTCCAAAAAAGAAAATAAAAAGTTGTTATACTAAGTGGCAAAATATAATCACCCAGGAAATCCTATTGATATATATATGCATATTATATATCATATATATACATATATAAGTGTATATAAAAATCACACCAGGAATGTATTTTAATATAAACATATGAACATAAAGTGTGAGTGTGTGTGTGTGTATATGTGCACGGGCATATATTTTTATTTTGTGTGTTTGTTTTTGAGCTATACCTGGTGTTGCTCAGGGATAATCCCTAGCTGGTTCGGCTGCTTGCAAGGCAAGATACCTGCTGTACTGCCTCACTGACCTCTATCATGTCTTAATACTTGAAGAACTGCGGGGTCAAAGAGACAGTACAGGGGTGAAGGCACATGCATGTCACATAATCTGGTTTTACCCTCAGTGCCGTATGGACCCTTGAGAACTGCTGGGTGCAGCCCTGAAGGTTCCCAAGGACCAGAGGTTGTGATTCTGGATCCCCCCTGGTCACTGCCTGTGTAGCCTTGCATTGATCAACTGGTTTGGAGGGACCCTATTGCTCCTCTGGTCACTGCTGGGACGGCCCCTCCCCCCCTTCAAATAATTTCGTGTGGTCAGAAGTGTTCCATACTGTTCATTCATCGGATGATGTCATGTTGTGTGCATTTTCCCACTTGGATAGATGACGCAAGTCCTGCTCTTGAGGAGACGCCACACTCACAAACAGCTGTTCTTCCCCTTGGGTTACTGATGACTTTGCTTTTTATTTCTTCACTAAGAAATGGAATCTGTTCTATGGCCACGTTATCATGAAAGTGCTTGATCTTATCTGCTTGAGGTTACCGAACTAACATGTTATATGGAAGCTAAGCCAGGTCTGGATGTTTAGTTCTTGGATGGATGAAAGTGGAACTTGTCACAACTTACTGCTTAAAGGTTTTTATCATAAGCACTGTACAAGCACCTACCTGCATCTTTGCTCATATGCTTGTACTTTTCTGTGACTCTGGACAAACTCTGGTTTGGGCTTTGGCCAGTCCTCATTTTGAACAACTGATGCCATTCATTGGGTTGTTGACGGGTGTTGCTTAGTGTGTCTTCCTTTACTCCCACACGTGCCATCACTATTTTTACATCTTGACTAGGTCATTCCCATTAATACATATATTCTATGCTAACTTCATCCTCTTAATAAAGCAAGCTACTTTCCCCTTCTTTCCTTCCAACTGTACTCCCGTTATTGTTTTCTCTTCACAGCATTCCTGGCAAGGGGCTATTGCAGTTCCATGTCTCCAGTTTCTCTCCTGTCTTTCTGCCACAAACCGTTTCGAAGTAGTTTCCACCTGCCCCAAACCTGCTGTTATCTAGGTCATCAGTAACCATTGAATTACTAACAGATAAAATGAAAAGGTGACTAATAAAGCAGAATAGTGTGATTCACAGCATTTGAAAGATAGTCAATTAATAGGTATGCAAATTTAATACTATAGGTGATTTCTATCTGCTCTCTAGTATTGGCAAGGAAATCTAGAGCTCTCATACCACTTGCTTATCCAAGAGAACAGCGTTTCTGGGAACAGTTTGACAAATTGTACAAAAGCTTTTTTAAAATATGTGTGTATTTTGTGACACACCCATTCCTTTTCTAGAGGATATCCTAAGGAAATAAAGATCATACTCTCGGGGAAGAGGAATATTTATCAAGGCATTAATCTTGAAAGGAAAATTGAAATTAATCTAAATGTTTACCAGGTCTGATTCAGTTATGGCACATATATAAATATTATGTAGCCACTTAAAATGATTGCAGAGGTCTTTATGAAAAGATACTTGTGTATCTTTTAGTGAGAAAAATATTCTGTGTTCTTTTTGTAGCAGTACTGTACTGTGGAGTTCCACATATTCTTACATGTATATATGTATAGGACAATGCCTGGAAAGATACATAGCTAAAATATTTGTTTATTTCGTTTTTGTTTGGGGGCCATACCCAGCTGTGCACAGGGCTGGCTTACTCCTGCCTTTCTGCTTATGGATCACTCCTGGCAGGCCTCCGGGAACCATATGTGATTCCAAGGATCAAACCCAGGTCAGCCATGTGGAACGCAGGCACCTTTCTCACTGTATATCTCTCTGTACTCCCCGGTCCCTCCTGTGTATTTTAAATTGCTGTCTTCAAGTTACAGAATTGCAGAGGGTTTTGTATAACTTGGAATGATTATATTGCCAGCAATAACAAGAGAAAATGAAAAGAAATGTTTGCAAACGAAACTTCCCGATTGGTATTTGCTTCCTTTTTCTATTTTTGCATTTCAAATATCATCAGAGCTGTTCAAGACTGGTGGCTTGGTCTGACACATTCCTGAATATTAACCCCAACTGAACTTAAAAATAGCCCTTTAACGCCAACTGTGAGAGAGTAAATGGCCAGATAAAATATTTGCCATACCTGTAGCTCTAAAGTTTCCCAGAAGTTTGTGGAGGTTCATTTAAGTCTATCAAGTCATTTAGTCAACTCTCAGAGAAATACTTTAAAAACAGAATAAATGCACAGGAAACAGAAGACAAAGGATGAAAAGCATAGGCAAGTTTACTGAAAAGTCTTAGAGGCTGCAATTCCGTGTGATGCAGTAAAAAGGTTTTATGGAGGTAAACACCAATGGTACTGCCTTTTAAAATTGCTTCCTGTTTCTTAGTGTTGTTAAGTTTTGTTATTTGTGAGTGGAAAATTTGTGACTTTTGCTGAATCTCAGAGAAGTTTACCCCTGGGTTTTATTGTGAACTGTGAAAATTCTTTCTCCTCCCCCACCCTCTTTTTTTAAGTTACTGAATTGCTTATTAAACATTATTTTAGTTGCAGGTGTACAGTGTAATATTAAACACTTGTATGTATCAGTCATAGTAAGTCTTTACCTTATAGTCTTAAGATCTGCAGTATCTTTCATTGCTTATAGTTCCCATTCTGTACATCTTAGTTCATTTTGTAATTAAGAGTTTGTTCTTGTGGGGCTGGAGCAATAACACAGCGGGTAGAGCATTTGCCTTGCACGCGGCTGACCTGGGTTCTATTCCCACCATCCCATATGGTCCACCGAGCACCGCCAGGAGTAATTCCTGTGCATAGCCAGGTGACCCAAAAAGAAAAAGGAAAAAAAAAAAGTTTGTTCTTGGTATCACCATCACCCATTTTCCCTATCCGTCAGTCTTCTACCCTACTGGTAGCCAGCAATATGTTTTCCATATCAAGGTGCTTTAGTTTACTGTCATGTTTTGTTTTTAGATCTCACTTATCTATGAGCATTTAGCTCACTGCCAGGCTTCACTTAGTGAAAGACACTTCTGGTCCTCTGCCCTGCATTTCAGTGAGGGACTCCACGTGACTATTCCCACAGCGATGAACCCCAGCATAGCTGTACTGCTAGTATGTTGGTGCAATAGGCTACAGCCCCTTGATCTGTGTGAAGACACTCCCTGACATTTGTGCAGTGGCATAATTATCGAATGAGACATTTCTAGAACATATCCCCATCTTTATGTAACTGCTGAATGTTTATTGTATCTTTAACCATCCCCACGAAATTCTTAAAAACTAGCAGTAGAATATCCTATCCATATATTTAATGCATATGACAGTCTTTTTTTTATTTTTATATATTTTATTTTCATAAAAGTAGTTCGCAATAGTTCATTACAGATAATGTTCAAACGCCAATCCCACCACCAAGCACCTTCCTACCACATTAAGAGGGAAGTGTGTGAAGGTTGTTTTTTATTCTGGAGCCATTGAAGCCCAAATATAAGAGAATACAAGCAAGTATGTTAAAAGCAAACAGATGTGTTGTGTTACTTTTGGTAAGTAAGTGGGTTAGAGTATAAGAGGTCGTGTGGCTGCACGGCCGCAAATGCAGCCTCACGCTCCAGGACATTCTGTGGTGCTCTCTTCCAGGAGCTTTAGTTTATAGTCTCTGGATCTTTTTTTTTGTTGTTGTTAAGAATTTCCTAAATTATTTATTATTTAATTTTTTTTCTTTCTTTTTTTTGTTTGAATCTTGGCCATTGATGGGATTACATGTTGCCGAGGGCAGTTTGTGGGTGGACTGCCAAGCTACTGGAAAACTGGGGACCTGGGGGGAGGAGGCCCAGTTCCAATTCAAGCAGGCTTGGAGGTCTCAGTCACGGTTCCCACATACCTGGGTTTTTCTGCTGGTTCCCTCTTGGGTGAGGCTCGTCCGAGCATGTGGAGAGTGGCCTTGGGCATCGTGGCGGTTGGGTTCTAGAGGTTTTCAGCTGCTGGGGTTCTACTTGGGGCAGGGAGGGAAACTCAACCTGCCCCCCTCTGAGGTGCCCTGGTGATGACAGCCTGGCATGGGGTCAGGACATTCTTGCATATGACATTCTACTGGGTTTTTGGTACAGGGTGTATTTATTTATTTTAAAGTGTGTGTGTGTGTGTGTGTAGAATGAAAGTATTATATACTTAGTGTGAAAAGTTGCTGTTTTATTTAAATACAACTTACAAATTTTGACTCCTCTGATGGTGATCTCGGGACCATGTACAGTGGGATTCAAACTACTATCATGGCTACAGCCACATTCATAGAAGTGCCTTATCCTGCTCTACTTCTCTAGACCTCAGTTTGGAGACTTGAAACAGTATAATTACAGGGACTACAGTGGTAGGGCAGTAGGTGGCGGGGGGGGGGAGGGCTTGCCTTGCATGTGGCCAACCCACATTCAATCCCTGGTACCACATAGGGTCTCCTGAGTCCTGCCAGGAATAATCCCTGAGCATGGATCCAGGATTAAGCCCTGAGCACTGTGGGATAACAAAATAACAAAAACAAATTAAAAATTATAATTACTAAAAAACTTTTTGCTGCCATGTTTTTTTTCTGCTGCTTTGATTTTTTAATACATGTATACGTGAGCAGTTTCGTGCTAGACAGTTGAAGTTCACACCTTGCCTTTCTTCATTTAATTTCTGTCTCTGTTCGTTAAATTTTGTTGACTCAAATATCTTAGCATTTTTTTATATAGTAGACAGCTAGAGAAGTGTGAGTTTTGAGTCAGTATGCCTTTATTGGAAAAGAGATTTTTTTCTACAACTTTCTTTCAGATCGTTAACAGCCTAATAATGAACCTATAACATACAAACTTTTTTAAAAATTACATAGCTGGTTTAACAAACTAAGGACTAGCTTATTAAAGATAATAAGGCAGACGTTTGTAGATGGGTACTTTAGTTTCACTTTCCTCAAGAGGTATCAGAAATGTTCTGTAACGGAAAGATAACTATTTTTAGTTTTCCTTTTTGCTTGTTAGGTGGAATTGCGAACAATTTTAGAGCATTTGAAAGTAACAGCCCTTTAGATTAGCTCAGTGTGTCTATCATTAGGATCTCAGTAAACTTTAGTTTATGAGCTACCTTTTACCTTCTGATGTTTAGAGCATATGTAACGTGTAATATGATCGCTCTCTTTTTCATCACTTACATCTCTGTTGCACAGTATGCTAACAAGATAAAAAAATTGTAACATTAACTTTTCTTTCTGTAAATCTATATGTTTTGGATTATAATTGTCTTTTATATATGCTTTTTTTTCTTTAATTTTTAGGCTATATGTGGTAATACTCAAGGCTTACTCCTGGCTGTCCACTCCTGGTGGTACTTGGGGAGCCTATGGGATGCCAGGGATCAGTCTGGGTTGGTCACGTGCAAGGCAACCGCCCTCTCCGCTGGCCTCCCTCACTCTAGCCCCTCCTATATACTTTTCTTCCCTGTAGATGAAACGTTAGTAATTAATACTTAGAACGGGATGATTATTAAATCTCCTGTAAATACCATGGACCTTTGTAAGAGTTCTTAATTAGAACTCTAAAATAGGAGAAGTGAAAATCTGAGTGACTTCTGTGTTTCCCCACAGTGGAGCTACTCAGAGTGTCTGATTCTACTGGCACGGCTGCACCAAGGTGCAGTTGCTGCCTTAGGGACACTCATTGTCCCCCACACAATCAGCACGCAGACTGCCGTTGTAGATTTTGGATTGCATTAAGTCCGAGCATGACTTGGTTGGGTTTTGTTTTGTTTGGGGACCACAGGCAGCTGTGCTCAGGGGCCACTTCTGGCTTGTACCTGATGGTGCTCAGAATTCCCTGCAGCAAGGGCTCGAACCTAGGCCTTGCACATTCATCAGGTTACAACCCTTTGAGCTATCTCTCCATTGCCTAGAACTTGATTTTTGTTTAGTTTTGTTTTCCTTTTTTAAATTTAGTCACCGTGAAATTACAAAGTGATTCATGATGGGGTTTCAGGCATGCAGTGTTCCAACTCCAGTCTGCTACCAAGGCCTACTGCCCTTAGCCAAGACGGATGCCTCGTCTTTGCCTCCCATCTAATCAGTCTGCCTCTAGAAGAGGCACTTTTTTTGTTTTGTTTTGTTTTTTCTTAACTTTCTGCACTGAAGTTTGCTCTACTGATGCAGATGGGGTTTGATAAAGGACTTGACCCACTTTCGCACCACCACTTCCCCCTGGTTGAGAGCTTCCCTCCACCATAGTCATTGCCCACTCCCTGTTCTGACCCCAGTTCCCCAAGTGGCATATTTCCTACCGAAGACCGATCTGATATTGTTTGTCACCATTGGCCCGTAGAACTTTGGAGAACATTGGTTGAAATGATTAAAAACAATGTGGTAATTGATTTAAAGACTTGAGGCATAAGTTTTCAGATTTGAGGGAATGTTTAGAAACTTGTAATATACAAATTTCCTATTGCATATGTGAAAAATTACAGATCTCATTTAAGTATTTAAATTAGTGACTTAAACCATCCACACAGTTGTAGTCTCTTCTGCTCTTGCCATCCCACTGAAGCTGGTCTGCCAAGACTTCTCTGACTTGCTCATTGTTAAATCAAGTTCTCAGTTCTTTGCATATAGAAATGAAGCAGATTTTTGTGCATTGATTTTGTAGCCTGTTGCTTTGTTATATTGGTTTATTGTTTCTACGGTTCTCAGCTTTTGTCTTATTTTCTTGTTGTTTTTGTTGTTTTGGGGTCACATCTTGCAGTATACTCAGGGCTTACTCCTGGCTCTGCTCAGGGATCACTCCTTACAGGCTCGGGGGACTATATGGGATGCCAGGGATCAAACCTGGGTTGATCTTGTGCGAGGCAGGAGTCCTCCCTGCAGTACTATCTCCCCAGTTCTCACTTCTTCTCTTGATTACCTTTGAGCATTTTCTTAACTTTGTCCATTCTCTGAGATTTTCTCTTTGGCATCATAGAAATCATCTCACTATTTTCCCTCTGCACTTAGCTGGCTCTTTCTCCCTAATGTCAATCTTAAAATGTTGATATCTAAAATGTTGATGTCTATTTTTATGTCACTTTTAAAAATTTACCTATTGGTACACACTGGGTTGTTTCTTTTCGGGGCCACTAAAAAATAACACGAGACACTGAACCCAAACCCAAAAATACATCCTCATGTATTTTTCTATATTCTTGTATCCTCCTATATTTTCACTCTTATCTGCTTATATTTTTCTTTCTTTCTGGTTTTGCCTGCTGGGGAGGGAACCTCCCAGGCAGTGCTGTGGGCCCAGGGACCATTCCCAGTAATACCTTCCCCACTGGACTGAAAAGTCAGTGCACGGCCTGGAGAAGCAGTGCCTTCTCTGACTCCACTCAAGTGACAGGAAAACAAAAGCCAGAATAAAGAAACTGGATGATATCAAACTAATAAACATGGGCTGGAGAGATAGTCCAGCAGGTAGGGTGACTGCTTTGCACACGGCTAACCGGGTTTGATCCCTGGTATCCATTAAGATCTCCCTGAGCCCCACCAGGAGTGAGCCCCAAACACCTCCAGGTGTGGCTCAGAAACAAAATGGAAAAACAAACTAATGAACATCTGCATTGTGAAAGGATGTGTCACTGCAAAAAAAGGCATCTTACTGAATGGGATTAGACATCTATCATACATCTGACAGATACCTCAAACATATAAAGAACTCGGGAACCTCAGCATCAATAAGAAACAATGCACTCCACCATCCCTATCCCACTCCCACCTCCACAGGGGGGATGGGCTGGGCAGGATTTCCCTCCAAAGAAGACGTACACATGACAGTGCACATCCATCACTGATTATTGGGGAAGTGCAAATCAAAATTGCAATGAAATATCACCTCACACCAGTGAGAGTGGACTTTATTGAAAAGCCAGAAATAAAATGGTTCTGGAGGGATGTGGAGGAAAATGAGCCCTCCTCACGCACCATCACTGGGAATGTGGATGGTTCAGCCTGTCAAAAACAATGGGAAGGATTTCTTTAAAAATTGGGAATCAGAATTACATATGAGTCAGCAATTCCGCTTTGGCATCTATCCGGAGAGCATAAAAACATCAAAAAAAAAAAAAACTAGATGCACTTCTATGCTCTGTGCAGTGCCATTTACCAAGCCTAGAGGCAGTGAGGCCCCTATAGCAGGTGAGTTAAAAGGAAGGTACGGCATCCATGCAGTGGGGGAACTGCTTGCTTCGAAGGAGAGTTTGACTTTTACACTAATGTGGAAGGAACCGGAGGGGGTCCTAAGCAAAATAAGAATGAAGAAGAAAGACAAATATTAAATTATCTCGCTCATATGTGGCATTGAAAAAAACAAAGCCAGGGGGAGGGAGGGATGTAGGAGGGAACATCTGAAATGCCGATGCCAGTCAGTGGTGGATTTGGAATTGAAAGTTGAAGGTCTAAAGCCATTACCAACAGTTTTGAGAACAAACCCTTAAAGTGACCACAGAACTAAGGTGTTATCCAAGTGGAGTGAAATCAGATGAAGGCATGCTTTCACATTGGTGATGGGCTTGCTGCAGAGATACTATAGATAAAGCATAGCACATACACTGTTATAAATCAGTGTTAATTCTATTTTTTAAAAAAATCATTGCCCGGGGCCTGGAGCACACAGTCTTCCACATGCCTGACCCAAGTTCAATCCCCAGCATCCTGTGTGGTCCCCCTAGCCTGCCAGGAGTGATCCCTGACAACAGAGCCAGGAGTAACCCTTGAGCACCACTGGATGTACCTGCACCCCCCCCCCCCCACCGCCCCAAAAAACACACTGAAAAATTCTCTGCCCAACTCAAGGCCATGAAAATTTTATTTTCTACATTGTTAGTTTCAGATTTTACATTTAAGTTGGACCTATTTTATTTTCCTGTGAAATATAAATAAAATTTTAGTTTGCTACTTCTTGGTTGGGGCAGGAGTGATAGCACAGCAGATAGGGCATTTGCCTTGCACGCGGCCAACCCGGGTTCAATTCCTCTCTCCATCTCGAAAAGCCCAGCAAGCTACCGAGAGTATCCTGCCCTCATGGCAGGCTCCCCGTGGCAAATTCAGTATGCCAAAAACAGTAGCAACAAGTCTCACAATGGAGATGTTACTGGTGCCCGCTTGAGCAAATCGATGAACAATGGGAGGGCAGTGTTACTACAGTGCTATTTCTCGGTACATTTATCACATCCATCTTTACTGTTCTGAAAGTATTTACGTCACCCTGAGCAATCCATAGACTCACTAGCAATAACGGCCCCTCCTCTTTTGCCCCATATCCTGTTAGCCATAAGCAGAACCATGGGGTCTTTTACCCTCTCGTTTAATAGTTGCAATATTGGTCCATATTTGGTCCATATTGTAGCATGTATAAGAACTTTGTTTCTGGCAGCAGACAGAAGGTAAGGCACATTTGCCTTGCATGCAGCAGACCCCAGTTCAATCCCTGGCAGTGCATATGGGCCCCCAAGCTCCTCCATGGGTCACTGTTGAAATAGAAGTAGAAATAGCCTCTGAAGACTGCCATGTGTGGTCCAGTCTCCTTCCCTTCCCCCCAAAAAATTCCTCAAATTTTGCTTCTTTGGATTCCTGAATAATGCATTCCTTTGTGTAAATAGAAATCACATTTTGTCAGTCCATTCACCGTTATCTTCCACGTTTGGATTATTAAAAACAATGAAAGTACAATAATTACAAAAGAGTTTGTCAGCACTGACATCAAGCTGACCCATGGAAGCAAGGGAGAGAACTCAAGGGGCAGCGTTTTGGGTGCCAGGAGCCCAGGTTCAGTCACAGGCACCCCACAGTCTGGGTACTTTGAGGAGCAATCCCCGAACACTGCTGGGTATGTCCCCAGAACAGAAAAAGTAAAAAGAAGAAAAGAAGAATACTAAGAACGGGAAAGTGGGGTGAGAGAGAAAGATAGCCTAGTACTAGAACATTTGGGGGTTGGGTTTGATAGAATGAGAGTTTGGTTATGATGAGGAAAGCACAATGTCCATGGGGCAGGGAAAGGAAGGATAATTTAACAAATGGTGTTAGTATAACTGTAAGCAATTTGGAGTAACAGAAGTTTAGATTTTTAAAATATCACATACTAAAATAAATTCCAGATGGATTACATAGAAACAAGCCAGAGAATTTAATTATGTATTGATGGAACCTAAGAAGGAGAACAGATAGAATTTACAACGGCTGACTGATCAGTCTATGTAAAAATTTAACTTGAATGTCATCTAAAAGTGTAGCCAAAATGAAAAAAATATTCTGGGATAAATATTTGCAGTAAATTTCCATGGCCTTAATACTATTTTATATGAAATTTTTATCCAGATATAAATTGGGCATGATTGCACTATTGGTCAAATAGGAAATTCCACACAAATAAACAGGGAAAAAGGTGCAAATTAAGCTACTTGGGGGTGAGGGTGGAGGGGGTGCTGGTCAGACTCTACCCATTAAATCAGCAACAACTGCCATGCTGGTGAGAGTAGGGGGTAATTCAGCAGATGCATCAGTTGCTAGTGATACTCAGTGTTCCATGTGCATTGTTATACTATATAATTTTGAAATTTCTTTTTTGGGGGGTGGCTTTTGGGGTCACACCTGGTGGTGCTCCGAAGTTACTTCTCTCTCTGCACTCAGGAATTACCCCTGATGGTGCTCAGGACACCATATGGGATGCTAGGGATAGAACCCAGCTCAGCATAGCAAAGCAAATGCCCTACCCACTGTATTGTCGCTCCAGCCCCTAAACTATATATTTTGAAAACACCCTCACATGTTGGGATCCATAGAAATCCCTGTACATTTTATCTAGGGGCCACTCACAGTGGCATGGGGTGTGAGCCTGACAGCCTGGCACATGGGCCATGGTGTTTGGAGGTCACCAACACCAAACCTGGGCAGTGCCTGGAGTCTTGTGTTCTAGGGTTTTAACCTTTGGCCTCAACATCCTAGGAATATGCTTTTTCACCTAGAAATCTTTTTTTGTTTGGGGGCCACACCTGGCATTGTTCAGGAGTTACTCCTGGCTCTGCTCAGGGATCATTCCTTGCAGTGTTTAGGGTACCATATGGGGTGCCAGGGATCCAACCCAGGTTGACCTCATGCAAGGTCAGTGCCTTATGCACTGTGCTATCACTACAACCCCATCATCTAGAAATCTTACATCTGGAAGTTTATCCAAAGAAAGTAATAGCTCTCCCTTGCCTCCAAAATAGCCCAAACTTACGAACCCAAACTAGCTCACAGAGTTTGTTCAAGTAATAAAAAGTTAAATACTTAAATGACTATTCAAAGAAGTGATGAAGTTTTACACATCCAGTAGATAGAATGCAGGGAGGTAAATGTCACTGTCACTGTCCTCCCGTTGTTCATCGATTTGCTCGAGCAGGCCCAATAACATTGTGAGACTTGTTACTGTGTTTGGCATATCGAATACGTCACGGGGAGCTTGCCAGGCTTTGCCGTGCGGGTGAGATACTCTTGGTAGCTTGCCGGGCTCTCCAAGAGGGGCGGAGGAATTGAACTCTGGTTAGCCAAGTCGGCCGCATGCAAGGCAAATGCCCTACCCGCTGTGCTATCGCTCCAGACCAGTGAGGTAACTAGAATATTATAATAGAGGATGCTAGAATTGAAAAATATGATTATGTTATTTTGAGGGGTGAGAGGATGATGTGCAACTCCCAGCTGTACTCTGGGCTTACTACTCCTGGCTTTGTGCTCAGGGATCACTCCTGACACTGCATGTCAAAACTGTATGGATTGTGTGCAAGGTCAGTGCCCTGCCACTGGACTCTCTCACTGATCCAATAAAGGCATTTTTTTAGTAAATTTTGTAAGTGGATTTTTGTTTCGTATAATTTGATATAAAAATGACAGGAAGAAAATATGTACAATGATAGGCAGTTCTGACTTGGGACTCGTGTGTAATCTAGTCCTGTTTTCTGTGATCCAGAATAATAATAGACTGAATTATTGAGAGGTAGCTCCAAGATCAGGGGCACTAACAGATTCTTGTGGACTTCAGAGGCTTATTCCAATGGGATCCGAGGCCCAGCTCTGCTTTAACTTAGGATGATACCTTGACATTACAAAACTACTTTGAATCTCAGTTTCTAAGTGTGAAAACATCACAGTCACTTTTTCTCCTGGTTGTTCTGTTCCATAGCAGTTGTTGATGGTACTTGTTGACCAAAAAAAAAAAAAAAAAACCTGTTCAAGTCATAGCACATCTGAGAAAGTGAGTCCGCTTACACAGAGCCATAAACCTCAGTGACTAATAGCTAAGATGAAGTTATCACTCGTGTTCTATTCCTCACTTGTGTTTCTTAGCTTCGGACTGCCTGTGGACTCTGCCCTGGGGGCCAGGATGCCTGGGGGCTGAGAAGATAGCTCAGATGACTGCTCTTAGGACCCACCCTGGCACGCCTGGCACCCCCAAACACTACTGCAGTGAACCCTGAGGCACAAGCTGTGTGTTTGAGACTCAAAACCCAACAAATGAAATAATATTAAGGGAGCCTTATGAACGACAGTAGAAACCAAAGGTCTGCTTGGTTGTGGTGTGCTTTCAACTCATGTTTCACTGGCAACGGCTAATGTCAGTGGCCCCCGGAATCTACCCCCCCCCCACACACACACACACACAGGCCTGGACAAGCCAGTAATACAGGAAGTAAATATTTTGAATAGATAATCTGTGCCATGGTAGATAATACACAGTTTCTGTCACTTGGGTGTGACAGCTTGGGGAACAGAGTGGTGGGATAGCAGCTCCCTTATGTGCAGGGGGCACATTCCCAGAGCCCCGGGCGTGATGCCGTTGGGGTCAGTCCTGACTCCCAACACACTCTTGAATTTTCACATACATATGCATGCTTATGTTAGTTTATGAATTAGACCTTTAAGTGGTTCCCCAACAATAACACTGAAATGACACTATTCTGTCAGTACCGTAATCAAAACAGTGTGAATGTCTGTCTCTCAGAATCCTTCATTCCATCATAGTTTTGAATTGTGGTTGAGGGGTAACTGCCAAGCCTTGGGAAGTGAAAGCACCGCTGTCGAGGGAGAATAAAGTTCTAAAATCTCACCTGAGAGACAGTTGGGGGAGTTGAAGGAGAGACAGTGGACGTTACTTCTGTTGAGAATATTTCCAGAGTGCCGTGGCTGCATGACGTCATTAGGGAGGATGACAGCATTATTATTTTGATGCAGCATAAAAGTCTGAAGACAGGGGACAGTGAAGGAATTTGTTGGTTGCTTGTAACATCTCACCTCATTTCTGGTCTTCAAATCATTCTCTGAAGACTTTGTATATGTTTTAACTCTCAGAGGAAACACACTCTTGAGTAAGTATGCCAAGTCACATGATGATAATAAAGGGTAGAACCAGTTCCAAATTCAGGTCTGATCAATATTCCCACTAAGCCTCGCTGCTCTCTGTGAAGCTGTGTGCTCTTATATTCCAACTGGACATCACTCACCAGCTTCTGCCTGACGACGAGCAGCCACTCTTCCCCATTTCTAAAAGAAACCAGAGGGAGAAGAAATGAAGGGAAGGTTGGACTCTAGATCAGTGTTCTGCGCATTTATTTGGTTATATGCACCTCTCATTTGTATTGCAAATATGTATATCTGTTATGTAGTATCAGTTTGCTAACATATAAACAAAAATTCTTGGGGCCTGAGCAATCGTACAACAGGTAGGGTACTTTCCTTGCACGTAGCTCACCCAGGTTCAATCTCCTGAGCAATGTCAAGTGGGTCTCCAAAACAAAAAACAAAACCCAAATTCTTAAGATTTTGCTTAAAATGGTAATTCTTACCAAGTTGGTTTTAGGTTTTACAACTTTCAGAAGTGGATTTTATAAGTGGGTGGGTGTTTTTTTCCTGTATTCTTGCGCACCAGGTCCCACCTCCCAGCGTTGAAGTTGATTGCTTTGGATCATTTGTAAGACTGTTTTGAGGACAGTCTTATTATTCTATTTGGCCTGAATTTTTCTGAAAGAGATGATGATGCTGGAGCAATAGCACAGTGGGTAGGGCATTTGCCTTGCACGAGGCTAACCGGGCCAACCCGAGTTCAGTTCCTCTGCCCCTCTCAGAGAGCCTGGCAAGCTACCGAAAGTATCTCGCCCACACGGCAAAGCCTGGCAAGCTCCCCGTGACGTATTCGATATGCCAAACACAGTAACAACAAGCCTCACAATGGAGACATCACTGGGCCCACTCGAGCAAATTGATGAACAATGGGAAGACAGTGCTACAGATGATGATAGTGAATGTGAATTCAGAAAATTTTTGGATAGGCTTTGATTTATAATCAAAGTGATAAATTATTCATTGCCGTTATTTATTAGAAATTTCAGATTTCTGAAAACCTCATAATGTGAAAAAGATGATTTTGGCGGAGTAATACCCATAAGCATTATGTTCTCTTTATAAAACAGGATGTAAATTGGGGTTATTTTTAAGTAGTGAGTCCAGTTTTTTAATGTTTGACAAAAAAATCACCTCACTTTCATGCTTATCTTTTCTATATAAATCTATATGTATGTGTCCAAAACATACTGTACTCATTCTAGAATAAATCTGAAATTTTGCCTAGAGAGTTAAATCGATTTTTGTGCTTGGGAAATTATTTTAGCACTGTTTGAGAACAGAGCCAGAATTCTAAATTAGGCTTATCTTAATTTAGACACAATTAATTGGACTAAAATCTTTATAGAAATATATTCTCGAGGAGAGAAGCAAAGGAGTTAGTTACTTCATGACCTGACAGAGAAAACTTCTGTTTTCCTCTATTCTTGTCCTGAGTTACCAGCTACGTGACAAGTTGATACCTTATAATTAAGACAGGTGCTCAGAGCCTCTTCTTGGCCCTTTGCTCTGGAGTGACCCCTGGAGTCTGGGAGCAAACTGGGGATGAAGCTGGTCAGCGGGATACAAGGCAAACATCCTAACACCCTGTGTTCTCTCCAGCCCTGAAAATAGGTTTCTGTAAGAAGGGGGAAATATCACAGATTACAGAAAGCAGAAACACTGGTCTTTATTTTTTTATTAGTGAAACACCATGGGGTACAGTTGTAGACTTACAAACTTTCGTGCTTGGGTTTCAGTTATACAATGATCAAGTACGCATCCCTCCACCAATGCCCATTCTCCACCACCAATGATCCTAGTAGCCCTCCCACCCCCACACCCCATCCCCCCACCACCACCCCGCCTCTGAGGCAGTGCATTCCCTTTTGCTCACTCTTGGCTTCAGGGTCTTGTATTTTGCAGTAGAGTTATTGAGTGGCCATTGTGTTCGGTCTATAGTCTACTTTCAGCACTCATCTCGCATTCCTACCGAGTCCTCCAGACATCCTTTACTTGGTGTTCCCTTCAATCTCTGAGCTGCCTTTTTCCCCCAGCATGTACTGCCGGCTTCCAAGCCCTGGAGCAGACCTCCTGATACTTATCTCAACTATCCTTGGTTGTTTGACTCCCATTCTTTTACTTTATGTTCCCCCATGAGTGCACTCTTTCTTTTTCTGTCCCTTTCTTTCTGGCTCATTTCACTTAGCATGATACTCTCCCTGTAGAACCACTTGTATGTAAATTTCATGACTTCATCTTTTCTAATAGCTGCATAGTATTCCAAAGTTTAGAAGCAATGATCTTTAAAGATGTTGCAGGATTGAAATAAGGTTGCAGATTGGCAGTGCACAGCCCTTTTTTGACCCCTTGTGATACATTTGTACAGGTTTTTCTCAAGTTGACATACTGCAGTTCGGTGCTAGTTGTAGCAGAAGTGTTGCTTGTATGTAGGATCAAATCCATTTGAAACAGAAGACGGCCAACTTCTTAAGCAGCTTTGACAACAGAGGGTTACAAGCCGAGAGCTTCTTGGTAATAACTTTAGTGATCCTGTTGTTCTATAAAGTTATCCTGGGAAAGTAGAGTTAAATGGTTTAAATTATATAGTCTAGCACAGCAGGTAGGGCGTTTGCCTTGCACGAGACCGACCCGGGTTAAATTCCTCCATCTCTCTCGGAGAGCCCGGCAAGCTACCAAGAGTGTCCCACCTGCACAGCAGAGCCTGGCAAGCTCCCCATGGCGTATTTGTTATGCCAAAAAACAGTAACAACAAGTCTCACTGGTGCCCGCTGGAGCAAATAGATGAACAACAGGAAGACAGTGCTACAGTGCTATATTCTTTCTGTGTATCTTTGTGCCAAGTACTAAGGAAGCACTAGTGAACAAGTGGATGTTGACCACTAATTTTAAAAATGTTCATGATATACATTATAAACTAGCTGAACCCTTGATTCTCTTTAACCTTGGCTTCTCTGCCTGTTCTCATACTTGTCTGCCCTTTCCACCCCTCCACCATCTGCTCCCCCCATCCTTTCATCCCTTCTTTACCTTCGTGTAACTCCTTTGAGTTCTTAGCAGGCAAAATTTAAAATGCTCTAGAGAAGAATCTGCACAATAATAGTATAAAACTTGCTTTGTATTGTCTCAATTGAAGAACATATTTTAACTGGCCTTTTTCACATCTGACCTGTTTCCATCCCAAGGTGTATCTAGCTGGTTACATAGTTCACAAACCAGAGATCCTTAAATGGCCTCATGGCACTCTATTTTATTTTGTGGTGCCAGTGTGGAACTTAAAGCATGTGCTTTATTTTAAGGTTTATTTTAGTTTGGGGGCCACCATGGCTGTGGTCAGGTACTCCTGTCGCTGTGCTCAGAAATTATTTCTGGAGACCTCTGGGCACCATATGGGATGCCAAGCCCAGGTGGGCTTCCTGCAAGGCAAGCACTTTACCTGTTGTACTATCACTCTGGCCTCTACGTGTGCTTCATTTTAAATAAAATTAGTACCAACCACAGGGCAGAGTCTGGCAAACTCCCCATGGCGTACCAAATATGCCAAATACCAGTAACAATGACGGGTCTCATTCTCCTAAAGAGCCTTGAATATAATCTCAGGGCTAGGATGAAAGAGACGTTACTGGGGCCTGCTCGAGGCAATCAACGAATAACAGGATGATGAAATGAAAAAAATGAAAAAAAGTACCAACATGTATTTATACAGTGTACTTTATTTTGGGGGGAGGATTGCACAACCAGTGATGTTTAGGGGTTACTCCTGACTCTGCACTCAAGATCAGTCCTGGCAATGCTTGGGGGACCATGGAGGGTGCAGGAGATTCAACCTGGGCCAGCTGCATGCAAGGCAAGCGCTTGGCCTGCCGTGTCTCCAGGCCCAAGTGTGCTTTTTTAGTTGAAAATATTTATTAGATCATTGTATTATTCTTTCTTTGGTTATGTATCTTCTTCATTTGAGTCCTGATGAAACTTTGGGATTTTCCTTTTCCGCGCCTCTTCCTGTTCGAGTACAACTGGCCTAGTTTTAGTTTTTTCAATGCCCCTTTGCTGTACTCTCAGAAGTGACCCTGCGTGCCTGTCAGTCAGGGCCGCGTGCGTGCCTTTTCCTCGTGCCCTTTGTGTTCTCTGCGGATGAGCTCACAGATGACTGAAAGTCTGATTCTCTTCCTCCTCAGCATCAGACAGCAGCCAGCGCTTCCGGGAAACCTGTTTTGCGTTCGCGTTGACGCCGCAGCAAGTGCAGCAGATCAGCAGCTCCATGTGAGTCCCTGTGCGCGCTTTGCCTTTCCCCTGGCCAGGTCTGTGTTTGGAAGGTTTGTGCTTCCCAAGTGTGAGTATCGGTACTGCCGATCTTAGAACGGGTTTCTCCCACCGTCTGTTCTGTATCCTGATCATTTGAGACCCTTTCTTAAGTGATAGATTTGGCGTTCACAGGCATAGATTTTTTAACTATTGTATCTCTGACTCTCTTTTCCAGGGATATTTCTGGGACCAAGTGTGACTTCACAGTGCAGGTCCAATTAAGGTACAGTGTCAACTTCAGTATCAGTCCAAGAGGAATTGTTAATGTTCTGTCAAGATTTAAAAAAAAAAACTACTCAGTTTTCAATAAGTGTATTGAAAGTCTCGGATTTGAGGGGAAAATCTCGATTACTGAGAGTAATAGAGTGGGCGCTTGCCTCGCTCATTGCTGACCCAGGTTTAGTCCCCGGCACCCCATAGGTTTTCCCTATGTGCCACCAGATGTGGCACAAATACTCCTCGCACACACACACAAAAAAATTCATTATGGACTTAAAAAAAATTGTGTCCAATTTAGGTTTTAATATAGCAAGTAATTTGCACTTACCTAATCACATTTCTTTCTTTTGGTTGGCAAGTTCCAACTGGATAGCTCATTAGAAATGCCAGCTTTCATAAAAGCCAGTGCCTTATTTACATAAGGGTCAAACAGTTCTCAGAGCTGAGCAAGGGCTTGGGCTAAGTCTGCAGTATCAGCACGGACTAGCCAAGAGCCCAGTAATCTGGTTAGCTTTGTCTTATATTTAAATTATGAAATACTGTGACTTAGATTCCACCTGGACATCTTGAACGTTTTACAAAGAAATGGGAACATTTCCTGCCTGGATTCACAGCTGCCCCTTCTTCAGTTTCTTTTCAGAGCTTGACTCATTTTTTTCCTCAGAAGATCTTCCTAGTCTTTTCCGTTCATATGTCTCTGTCCTGCTTATCTAAGCCTTGTAGGTTGCTTTTCACTCCGCGAGTATAAACTTACGTGACCTGCATGGTTCTTAAATGCAGTAAGGGATAGAAAAGAAAATAGAAGACATTTGTTTTCCTCAATTAAGTAGTTTCCCTGTATGGTGGGGAGAATGAGTCAGGTAGTCCAGCCTTAGCAATCAGATTCTAGGTCATGTTTATAAATGACACATACACTGGGAGGTCAGGAAAGACATGGCAGCACCAACACAGGTAGCTCGTCTGTAAAACTCTGACTGAGGCTTAAATTAGTGTGATAGAAACAGTGATTAAAGCCAAGGGAGACCAGGTCTTGGTTTGGGGAGGCAGTGACAAACAATAATCTATGTAGATGGGACCTCATTGGGCGGGGGAGGTGGTTTAAAGCATAGAGTGCATGCTTGGCGTGTGGATTTGATCCCTGGAACTTCTTGATTCCCAAGGATGTGCACTCCTTAGTCCTAAAAAATAAAGGTACTTTATCAACCCTGTCAGAGGCGGTCAGTTAAAGAACTGAAACAAGATGCTTTCATCACTAGTTGTTACCTCTGCCACAACCATTCATATTGGGGGCTGGAGCGGGTAGGGCATTTGCCTTACATGCAGCCAACCCAGGTTCGATTCCCGGCATCCATATGGTACCCCCAAGCACCACCAGGAGTAATTCCTGAGTGCAAAGCCAGGAGTAACACCTGAGCATTGCTGGGTGTGACCAAAAAAGAAGAAAAAAATTCCTGTTTTGCCCATACCAATATATATAAAATATTATTCTTTAAAATCATGGTTTTGGGAGCCGGAGTGATAGTACAGTGGATAGGGTGCTAGCCTTGCATGTTGTCAACCCAGGTTCGATCCCTGGCACCCCATATGGTGCCCTGAGCCCCAAAGGAGTAAGCCCTGAGCTCAGAGCCAGGAGTAAGCCCTGAGCACTTCCTGCTCTGGCTCCAAAGCTAGTAATAATAATTATTTTTCAAAAGTGGTTTTCAAACTCGGCTTGGGCGTGCAAACATAAAAAGCCTGGCCATGCTGCTTCCATCTGTTCTGCATGTTTGACTTCTTTCTTAGTTTTACTACGAAGAAAGCAAGGAGAAAGAGTCTGGAGATTAAAGTTTGAAAACCTTCCTTACTCTAGAACAAAAATTACCATCCTTAGTATTTTAAATTAACGTACATGCTTTCTTTAAGGCCACAACTACTATGGTTGGCTCACTTTCCGAAGAAAAGGTTTTTTTTTTTCCCCAATGTCAAGTTTGACTGAGCAATTCCAAAGGAATCCTCAGGGTTAGAACATTGCCTGGCCATTGAAAATTCAATTTTTATCTCCAGAACTTAATGAAAAAGACACACCGTTTTGAATTATATTGTGTAATTGTTGGGTGGCTCTTTGTGTTTTAATAAAATGCTTATTTTTCATTCCCTTCTCCATTGCTAGGTTCATAATCCCTGTATGTTGTTTAAATTCGGATTACATATCTAATCTATTCCTAATTATAAATCTTGTTTGATTTTGGAATGAAGATAATGCTGGCCTCAGAAAATGAGTTTGGAACCATTTCCTTTTCAATATTAAAAAAGTTTTGAGGAGTCCGGAGGAATAGTACAGCAGGTCCAGCGTTTGCCTTGCACGTGGCTGACCTGGGCTCAATCCCCGGCATCCCATGTGGTCCCCTGAGCACTGCCAGGAGTAATTCCTGAGTGCAGAGCCAGGAGTAACCCTGAGCATTGCTGGGTGTGACCCCAAAAGCAAAATAAACATTATTTAAAAAAAAAAAGTTTGTGAGAGATCGTGAAATCTGTTTTTCTTATCTCAGTTTCTGTTTCCCTGATCTGCACTCCTGAAGTGCAGAAACATCTGATGTTGTTTACTTTTCATTTGTTAGGGTAATTTAGATTTTTGCTTTTTACATAATTGGATAGAATTCAACTTGTCATGTAAATGACTGCTTTCCTACAGCCTCAGGTAGCCATAGTCCTTGCTTTAAATTCATCACTGCATCGCAGTAGTTGATCTTTTTAAAACATCCACTTCTGGCATCCTCTTACTATTAGATTGTGAAGAACTGGCCTGTAATAAAAGGTACTGCTGGGCTTAGGTTTGATCCCGTGAAGTTCAGCATATGCTTGCTAATTAAATTTCCTTTTGAGAATCTGTTCATCAGATTCACTGTAAATCTCTTCCTATAAAGGAGAGAATTTTACATAGAAAATTGCCCCATTTTGAAGATCTTTTCCTAATACCTACTCCATGGCCAACAGTCCAAACTATACACCACATGTGATCAAGGAAGATGTTTATGTATGATTAATGTTTCACAGGATTCTGAGATAAGGTTCTCCTTCAGAGCCAAATAACTCAAGTGTTGTGAACAATCTGGAAAGGTGAATAATCCTCAGGTATAGATTGTTAACAAGGAAGTTTTGAATAGCAAAAATAGCTTATTTCTTGTTCTTTAAGCGTGAATGATAGTTTGGATTTATGAATATGTAACTCAACATTCTTGTCCCAGCACCAGTCCATGGTGGTTGGAGACCAGGGGTCAGGACTCTGCCCTGTGGTCAGGGTGCAGGGCCGGCAGGAATGCTGCTGAGGTGTTCCCGGGTTCCTCCCCCCCACCCCCCAAAAAAGCCTCATGGAATTTGGAAATAAGCACTCTCCTGTAGCACTGTCCTCCCATTGTTCATCGAATTGTTCGAGCAGGCACCAGTAACATCTCCATTGTGAGACTTGCTGTTACTGTGTTTGGCATATCGAATACATCACGGGGAGCTTGCCAGGCTCTGCCGTGTGGGCGAGATACTCTCGGTAGCTTGCCGGGCTCTCCGCGAGGGGCTGAGGAATCGAACCCTGGTCGGCCACGTACAAGGCAAATGCCTTACCTGCTGTGCTATCACTCCAGCTCTTGGAAATAAATGTTTCTAAAATAGAGTATTATATATATATATATGGTAAAATACAAATATCTTGGGGATTATGGGTCCTGGGCTTGTTCTCACAGTATTTTCAGTATATCTGCTGAGAACAACCCCTACCCCATGTTTCATAGATAAAACAAATTTGGGAAAACTGTATTATTATATTTCCAAGAATTTGAATATTAAACATTTTAATGTATGATTAAGAAATTTTTCAATTTTTTCAATTGCTTATCCTCCCCCCCTCCAAAAAAAAAAGGTTAAATGATGGAAAATATGAAAGGAACTGCAGATTGATAGTCACGATCATTGAAATTCTACACTGACAGAATTTTTAATTTTATTTTGGTGCTGGGGATGGAACATGGGGTTTCAGGCATGTTTTACTGCTGAGCTATACCCCGCCAAAGTAATTTCCTTTAAGCCTAAAAGCTATTCAGATGGTTGATTAACTAAAATGTGTAGTTTGAGTAGTGGTTTGGATACCGTTAAGTTTGACCATTTTTTATATTAGTCACTGAACAAAATTATTAAAGAGATCATACTTGAATGAAGGCAATTAAATCTGTCCTTATTGTTTAGGTTTTGTTTATCAGAAACCAGTTGTCCCCAAGAAGATCACTTCCCACCCAATCTTTGTGTGAAAGTGAATACAAAACCTTGCAGCCTTCCAGTAAGTCTTTAAAACTATTTTTTCAATGCACTGCTAATATAACTATCAAACTCATCATGATAGCTCTTGTTAATCATGGTTTTTCATTAAGGAAATATTTTTATTTTAGATATAGCTTGGTGTTACTGAGTGAAACACACGTGCCAGCTATGACTCTGCTGGACTGACAGCTGTGGTATTGGCTGTGGACACCAAGTCTAGGGTTTGACTTGGGGGTGGAAGCTTTTGCGTTATACTTGTGTAGAAATGACTTCAACCTCAACTGTGTTCATAAGTTTCTGCAAGCTTGTGTTAGGTCCGAGACTTTTCAGATGCCATGTCTTAAATAGAAGATGAGAGTGTAAACTGTTATTGATCACCCTTAAAATTGCTTTATGCTTCTTAAGATATTTATTAATTCATCCTGATTTATTAATCTTCATGATTAATTAACATGACTCCTGTCAGTGCTGTGGGGACCATGTTTTGTTTAACTTTAGGGAACAGGAATTGAAATTATTTGGAACTGTAGCACTGTAGCACTGTCCTCCCGTTCATCAATTTGCTTGAGCGGGTCCAGTAATGTCTCCATCATGAGACTTGTTACTGTGTTTGGCATATCGAATACGTCATGGTTAGTTTGCCAGGCTTTGCCATGCGGGCAAGATACTCTCGGTAGCTTGCCGGGCTCTCCAAGAGGTGCAGAGGAATTGAACTAATCAGAATAAATCATATTTCCATTCTCAGGGTTATCTTCCACCTACTAAAAATGGTGTGGAGCCAAAGCGACCCAGCCGACCAATAAATATCACTTCCCTCGTCCGGTTGTCCACAACGGTACCAAACACCATCGTTGTTTCTTGGACAGCAGAGATTGGAAGGGTAAGTCAGGTTTTGTTCCTAATCAATTTTTATATTTTAAGGAAAGGCTGACGCTGTGACTAACCTGAGCTCATATGTAAGTTCTATAATGAGTTGCCAAAGGATTTATTTACATTGTAAAATGAATTTTCAGCATTTCCATTTAAAAATATAAGCGAACAGTTTCAGCTGTTCTCGTGAACACTGTCCTTGCATGTTGTCTTATTCCCTGTTGTTGAACACTTACAGATTCATTCATTGCCATTTCAGAGAACAGTTTTTGTTCTAATTAGCTTTGGTGTCATAGCCAGCAGTGTTCAAAGAGTTACTCCTGTCAGTGCTGTGGGGACCATGTTGTACTGGGGATTGAACCCAAGCCTCCTACATGCAAAGCACCTGTTCCAACTTGTCACTATCTCCAGCCCCTCAGACCTTACATTGAGGGGCTGGAGCTATAGTACAGCAGGTAGGGCGTTTGCACATGTCTGACCGGGGTTCAATCCCCAGCATCCTATATGGTCCCCTGAGCACCAGCAGTAGTGATTCCTGAGTGCAGAGCCAGGAGTAACCCCTGAGCATCGCCAGGTGTGACCCCAAAAAGAAAAAAAAAAAAAGAAAACACTTACTTTGAAGAGCATTCAGTGCTGTCGCTTTACGGAGCGTTTGCAAAATTTCAAGAAAAGCTACAGTTGAAAAAGATGTGTGAATTTATTCTCTGGCTAACTGAGCATGCATGTCCCTGTCAGCACTGAGATTTATCTTGTTTTATTTGTTTAGAATCTGTCATTTCTGAACAGGTAAATGTTGGTGTTAAGTTCGTGCTCCTTTCATTATTTAAAAAAAAATTGTTTCTGATTATTTACATCTTGAAATGGTTTCCATATCTGTTTTTCTATTGCTGTTTTCCTAGTGATTCATAATCCTTGTTTCTACTTTTTGCTTTCATTTTCATGATTATTTAAGGCAAAGAAGACTTAGATGTCATGAAGACATTTTTAAAACTATGCTTGAAGTTAGAGCCAAATCTTTTTTTTTTTTTCCTTTTCTTTTTGGGTCACACCCAGCGATGCTCAGGGATTACTCCAGAGTCATTTTTTTTTCTTTTTGGGTCACTCCTGGCGGTGCTCGGGGAACCATATGGGATGCTGGGTATTGAACCCGGGTCGGCCGTGTACAAGGCAAATGCCCTACCTGCTGTGCTATTGCTCCAGCCCTCAGAGTAAAATTTTAAGCACTTTTTTTCTCCTTAATGGTCTTTTTCTTGATAATCCCTGTTATGTTGGTCTGTTTTGCCATTCCAAGCGAATATGCTTACATAAATGCCACCTTTATTTTCTTCTAGACTTTTGAAGTTTTCTTGCCTTACCTTCAATAAGTCCATTTTATGTGTAGTGTAAAATAAAAAGCTTCACTTGAAAGTCGCTAATTCTAACACCATTACTAAAGAAGTGCTGATTTTGGAATGTGCCATTATTATATACTTACCCTAGATATGTTTCTGAACAAAATACTCAATGTTTTTGATTACTGAAATTTTATGATATGAGCTTATTATCTATTCACCAACGTATTTGAAATTTATTGAATGCATATCATATGTCATGTATTGTATACTGAAAACTGTCAAATCTGTCAAGTACTAAGGGCGGGTGTGGGAGTGGGGGTGGTTCATTGAGAACAAGGAACCAGGAGTTATATACAGTGACCCCAACTGTTCATAAGTACTATAAAAGAGGGCTGGTCACTTAGATCGGGCTTTGTTTTACCATTTATATAGTGGTAGCAGGATTTGCAATTCTGTTAATTACACTTCTCATGCGTATATTGTTCCAAAACCACAACCATCACCAGAAAGCCTGCTTACTTCCACCAGAGTTCCGACCCCTCCTGATTACTCCCTCTCATGGAAACTCAATTGTATAGATAGAATCTCAAGTTCCAGTGACCTCCAGCATCTGAAAGGGATTCTTCTTCTGTTTTTGCTTTTTGGTGGAGGTGGTGGCACCTACATATATATTGATGATTTAAACACTATGTCTTTCATTTTTTAGGTATATAAATTTTAAAAGTTAATATTGGGAATAATTTCATGCTGATACATGAAATAGATAAATCATCCTGATATACAGTTAAGTAAGAGTGAGAAGAGAATTCATGGGGGGCAGTAATCTTTTTAGCGACACCCAGTGGTGCTTAGGGCTTACTCCTGACTCTGCACTCAGGGATAACTCCTGGCAGGGTTCTGGTAACATAAAGGATTCCAGGAATTGAACCTGGGTCATGCAAGGCAAGCACCGTATTCACTGTACTATCACTGGGGCCCCAAATTCAGGGAAAAAAAAATATTTTTTTTGGCTTTTGGGTCACACACGGCAATGCACAGGGGTTACTCCTGGCTCTGCACTCAGGAATTACTCCTGGCAGTGCTCAGGGAACCATATGGGATGCTGGGAATCGAACCTGGGTCAGCCGCATACAAGGCAGATGCTCTACCCACTGTACTATCGCTCCAGCCCCCAATTCAAAAAATTTTAAGGGGAAATCTGAATAGGTTTATAGAAATACAAAGTTTGTTTTATCCAAAAAAGAGAATATTCGATTTATATCAGAAAATATGATAGATAATGCTAAGTATCTGCACTAATAAGTGAAAGATTATAATAAAAATCTCTATTGATGCAACAGAATCCCTGAATAGATAGAACATTGAGTATAAGGACCCTTAGCCAGCTAGGAACAAACAGACCTTTCTTAACCTCAGAGAGGCTAACCATAAGCACCATGAGTGGATGCCATACTCACTGGCAAAGTGTTGAGAAGTTCGTCTTGTCTCCTTAAAGAAACTTCTTCAATGCTTCTTGAAAAACTAGTTTTAAGACTGTGAATTCCCTAGGCAATTGCTTGTCCATGAAGCTCTGTATCATTCCTTTGAATGTGAATATAATACAGATGGGTGGAGGATTTTTTTGTTTGTTGTTTTTGAGGGCCATATCCAGTGATGCTCAGGTGTCACTTCTGGGACTATACTCAGGAATTAAACCTGGCATTGCTCAGGAAACCATGGGATGCCAGGAATTGAACCTGGGTCACCGTGTGCAAGGCAAGCACCTTACCCACTGTGCTAACTCTCCGACCCCAGAGTGGAGTATTCCTGGTGACTGAAGTGTTCATGTCAGTGAGTTTTATACTGTATCCTTTCATTCTCTTCTGGCTTGCAGTCTCATTTGATAGATCTGTTGTGAATCATAGGGGCTTTCTTTTGTATGCAAGTTCCTTTTTTGATCTTGCTGCTTTCAATATCCTCTCTCTCATTGCTTTTGCCATTTTGATTATAATGTGTCTTGGAGCTTTTTTATTTGGGTCTATTTTCACTGGGACCCTCTGGGTTCTTGGGTTTTGTTGCTTGTACTCCTCAACTCTGGGAAATTCTTATTTTTCTTCATCCCGTAGCAATCTGATGTGCTGTTCAGCTCCTTTCAGAGTTTTTTTTCTGTCTTAAACTGTTTTGTAGAGGTTTCCCGATCAAGGTTTTCTGGAACTTTTCTTGATCTCTGCCTCCGCTGCTGCTACTCTACTTCTCAGACTTTCTATTGGATGTTTATATCACCCACCATGCTCTTCAATTTTGTCATTTCTGATTGTAGTTTTCTCATTTCTGCTCATACTTTTGTTTTAATTTTTGTTTTGGGACCACACCCGACGATGCTCAGGGGCTACTTCTGACTATGCGCTCAGGAATCATTCCTGGTAGTGCTCAGGAGACCATATGGAATGCTGGGATCCAACCCAGGTTGGCCGCATGCAAGAAAAACAACCTACCCACCACTATCCCTAGCCCTTGCCCTCTCATACTTTCTTGTACTTGGCTGACTGCCTGTGCCATCATTTCTTTGAGCTCGCGAAACATCCTCAGTCTCTGAGGGATCAGGCTGGGCGGTGCTGTTTCCCTCCCCTGTCTCACCCGGTGATGGGCAGTATGAGCGAGCTGTGTGGGTGTGATGAGCAGAGCAGTTCAGGAGATGTGGAGGAGGCCTGCTGAGAAGCTGGAGAGGTCAGGAGTGGAGGCTGCCGGGGCCCGGCTGGGAGGGAGGAGAGTCAGCCTCATTTGGAGGGTTGCAGGAGGGAGCAGGGGTTCGGGAGATGTGGGGAGACAGCGGGGGCCTTGATCAGATCTTTGAAACTTTTTCTGTTCCAGCCCCTTCACTTTCACCTGAGAAATGCAAAATGGTGAGCCCAGCTGTAAACACCTAAGTCATGACATGTTTGATTTTTGAGTTAGTCTTTGATTGTTGAATTCAGAAACCTTTGAGAAGCCCAGTAACCCAGATTTTCATAACTCTCATGTTCAGTGATGCTACTCTATGTGGGTTTGTGACCCACCGTTGAAAAACTTGGCATTTAGAGTGTGTTACATTTGCTGTCCTCAGCCAGCAGCCTGCAGGAATAGCCACTGGTCTCTGGCCTTGTTTAGGTGGACTGGCAGGATGACCATGTTCCTGTCCGCGGGGGTGAAAGGTTGAAGAATGCTTTAGGGGAAAAAGGTGCTCCGAACTCGGAGTCCAGCAGCTATCCCCTGAGGAGATCGTGACAGAGCTGAGAGCAGACGGCCTCAGTCAGCTGGAGGGCTGAAGGGAACAGCTCCCACATTAGCCTAGAGGTGGAGGAGAGCCTGGTTCTTTCCAGGAACCAGAATTCGAGAAAGGAGAGCAATGGGTCTGGAGAGATAAGAAAGCCCTTCGAGCATGTAGAGTTCTGGAAATAGTGCTAGGGATGTTGTCTGTTGAAGCAATTTTCTTCCCAGAGTGGGAAGCACTTGAAGGCCAGTCATCCTCCTGGGAGCATACTCACAGAATGTCGCCGTCTAGTCTCAGAGCCAGCACTGCAGCACCAAGGGGTAGATCAGAAGTAGGGATAGAGGGCCGGAGCCGTAGCACACCAGGAAGGCCACTCGCCATGCATGTGGCCCACCAAGGTTAAGTCCCCTGAGCCCTTTCGGTGCGGTGAGGGCAGAGCCTGGAGAAAGCCATAAGCTTCAATCTGTTGTGGCCCCAACACAGATAAACAAGGGTAAGAATGGGGAAGGTGTCTCTAGAGAGACTTTGTTAAATGTGAAATTCAGAGGTTTGAAAGAGCATGGTGATTGGATTAGAAGTTCTGAAATGATTCTTCAGTGTCTGTGAGGCAGATCAGCTGAGAGTGAGAGAGAAAATAGGATCGGGGCTTGGTGAAGCATGAAGATAGTGGGGAAGAGCCCCAGGTGGGGGAAACATCGTGCTCAGCATCACTCCCCAAAACTCTCCTGGGAATCTGAGGGAGAGTGCTATAAATGTGTAGTTCAGTAATAGATCTTTCCTGTTTTTTTTTTCCTAAGGAATTTTTTCTCGATTTATTTTTAATGTTTATTTACTCCAGGGCTGGAGCGATAGCACAGCGGGTAGGGCGTTCGCCTTACAAGCGGCCAACATGGCCGACCCGAGTTCGATTCCTCCGCCCCTCTCGGAGAGCCCGGCAAGCTACCGAGAGTATTGGATATGCCAGACACAGTAACAACCAAGTCTCCAATGGAGACGTTACTGGGCCCGCTCGAGCAAATCGACGATCAACGGGAGGGCCTTTACCTTTACCTTTACCTTTACCTTATTTACTAAATTTGTATTTTTATTCTAGTAACTTTATTTTATTTTAAAATTATTTTTTAATGTTTATTAGTGAAACATCATGAGGTACAGTTGTAGACTCACAAATTTTTGTGCTTCGGTTTCAGTTACACAATGCTCGAGTACCCATTCCTCCACCAGTGCCTATTCTCCACTACCACTAATCCCAGTGTCCCTCCCAGCCCCCATCCCACCCATCCCACCCTGCCTCTGTTGCATGGCATTCCCTTTTGTTCTCTCTCTCCTTTTGGATGCTGTGGTTTGCAAAAGAGGAATTGAGTGGCAGTCATGTTTGGTCTATAGTCTACTTTCAGCATGCATCTCCCATCCTGGGCGGATCTTCCTAACACCCTTTATTTGGTGTTCCCTTCTCTATCTGAGCTGCCCTCTCCCCCAGCGTGTGTGGCCGGCCTCCAAGCCTTGGAGTAATCTAATATCTTTTTTAGTGGTTTCTTGGTAAGGTCAGGTAGGCTATTTTGATTTCAAAATGTATCACTAGCGGCTGGAGGGACAGTACAGTGGGTAGGGTATTTGCCTTGCACGCAGCTGACCTGAGTTCCATACCTGGCACCCTATGTGGTCCCCTGAGCCCACCAAGAGTGATCCCTAAGCATAAAGCCAGGAGTGAGCCCTATGTACCATTGGATATGGCCCCCAAACCAAAATAAATTATGTTGTTATTTAAATAATAATAATTCTAATCCTTATGCTGTAATTTCTTATTCTGTTGTGCCGACTGGAGCCTTCAAACCATTGTTAACAAACATAAAAGCTAGTGGACATATTATTATTATTATTATTACCATTATTGTTATCGTTATTATTTGAAATAAAACAGATTTTATTGGAGATTTTTAGGAAGGGAAAGAAGGGAGAGAAAGTGAGAGTGTAACACACTCAAGAGAGAACATGGGCTTCTCCAGAGGTGGAGAGAGCCCTAAACATGCCCCAGCATTAGCTATGGAAGCGTAACAGTATACATCTCAAGAGGGGAGATGCGGGCGACACGTGTGCTTGGCACATGGTCGCAGTCAGCACATGGGCTCAGGCAGCATATGTGCCTAGTGGCTATAGTTTGTCTCATGCCCAGAAAAAGCACTTGCAGGTGTCAGTCACTGTCACTGTCCTCCCGTTGTTCATCGATTTGCTTGAGCAGACCCAGTAACATCACCATTGTGAGACTTGTTGTTACTGTGTTTGGCATATTGCATACGTCACGGGCAGCTTGCCGGGTTCTCTGAGAGGGGTGGAGAAATCGAAGCCGGGTCGGCCGGGTTGGCCGTGTGCCAGGCAAATGCCCTACCACTGTGCTATAGCTCCAGGTGTCAGTAACATTAAGAATAAGATGGTTACTAGATTCTGATGGAACAAAGGTGCGTCAAGCTATTCCTATATTTGTTTTCTAGATATGTAGTAATTTGAATTTTGATAAAGTAAAATTTGGTGTCTTTCAAGTTTTTATTTTTTCCTTAACATGCCACCATTAAACTTTTTAATCTTTTTAGGTGTTTCACTTCTAATGTAGCTTGGCCCCTACTTTTTGTTTGCTTTTTTTTATATCTGATATTAAGATGTCGTGTTTTGGGATGTAAATTATGGAGCACCCCATCCAAAAAGTGCGGTGGAACAGGGTACTTTTAGTGTTTAATACACCTTAAACCAAGGGAGAGAAAGGAAATGCCTTTGCTGATCCCACTAGAGGAGAAAGGGATAGTTTCTGGCACAGGTCCCTTCCAAACCCCCAGAGAGAAGACAGTGCTCCAAAGACTTGAAAGTCTTCAGGATAAGGCCTTTATGTCGATCCTGGTCTGTAAATTACATTTTGTTTCGTGGCCACACTAGGCAGTGTTCAGGGTCTGCACTCAGGTCACTTCTGGTGAGCTTGTGAAGGCCATAGAGGGTGCCAGGAATTGAAGCTGGGCCAGACGCATGCACGGCAAATGCCCTCCCCACTGTACTCTCTCCTCTTGTTTGTTGTTACTTTTATGTGAGACTTGCTTGTTGTTCAGAAAGTTCATTTTTGTTAGGAGCCACACCCAACTGTGCTTTAGGAGCTGCTTCTTTCTGACTTGGTGCTTGGGGCTCGCTCCTGGTGCTGCTCAGGGGACCGTGTGGGTGCTGGGACCGAACCTGTCTCCACAGCCCTAGTTCAGTCCTTGAAGGAACTAAGGGAACTGTATTGTGTTACTCTCTGATCTCAGGATCATTGCTGCATTTAGCATTTACTAAGCTTTGCTTTTGCAGAAGTTACTTAGTCACTGGCTTAAAGGCATTTAATGAATGTCTATATTAATTATGGACTCTTTAGAGAGAATTTTGAAAATTCTTTTTTTAAACCTTTTTTTTTTTTTCTTTTTGGCCTTTGGGCCATAGTTTGCGAAGCTCAGGAGTTGCTCCTGGCTCTATGCTCAGGAATCACTCCTCACAGGTTGGGGGACCATATGGATGCCAGGGGTTTAACCCTGGTCAGCCACGTGCAAGGCAAGTGCCCTACCCACATTACTATTTTTTGGCCCCAATTTTGAAGATTTTTTTTTTTAAGGCATTGACAAAAAACAGTAATGTAAAATCTGGTTAGGTGATTCTTTGAAGGGTTACTGGTAAAATATAATATCTAGAAGAGCTGCAACACCACTATTAAGCTTGACAAGGGGTTGCCTCTGAATTTCTCTCATATGATATAAATTTAATTCCCTGTTATCAGTACAAATGGCCTTTCTTAATACCTGACATTCTTCATGCCATTTTTCCCTTATTTGGTTGCATGTTTTAACTTGAGTGAACATACCTTTTCATGGAAGTTGGACTTGTGGTTTCTATTTCATCTCTCCTTAAAAATTTATATAAAGCCTCAGGGTAATTCCTAGTTCTGAAAATTCACGTTGTCAGTACAGAATTTCTTAGTGTTCATTAACATCTTTCCAGTTTCTGTCACACTTGTAGCAGTGATCAAACAAGTAGTAAAGGCGAGTGAGTGTTTCGCTTTTTTCCCTAAAAGAAACCTTTTAGCTTGTTGGGTTGTGTTTTAGATTGATAGATTATATATGATCAAATTAGAATTTTTTTTAATTTGGAAAAGTTTTATGGTTGCTTTTTCCTCATTAATAAATTATGAAATTTTGTCAGTGGATGTAAATTACCTTTTCTGGCCACTTCATCTTCCCCCCAGAAAATGTTTATGTAGCTTGTAAACGTGGAAGGTTTCTGAACAGTAAATGAAGATTTGACCTTCCCAAGACTATTGTACAGTAGTATCTTTTATTTTTTAAAGGGACCAGACAGATAATACGGTGGTTAAGGAGCTTACCTTGCACACAGCTGTCCCCGGTTTGATCCCCAACACTACATATAGTCCCCTGAGCACTGCACTTCCCCTCCCAAAAATGAAGAGAGGGGAGTTGTGGGGGCCAGTAGGGATGTAGCTCAGTGGTAGAGCACTTGCCTGGCACCTCTGAGGGCCAGGGTTTGACCCCAGCACCGGGGAAGATCGAATAAAGTGACTGGAAATTGGCCTGTTCCTTGAGCTAAGTCCATTCAAAGCAACCAGCATGCCTGGGCACAAGGACAGTGAGGACCCGCAGTGCTGGGGATAAAACCTGGTTTGACTAATGCAAGGCACGTGCCTTACTTACCTCTCTGGCCCACTGATGACATTTGACATCCAGCTGCCTGTGGCTTGTATTTATTCCTAATCATGTTCTCTCATAAATGCCTTAAATTGATTTAGCTTCAGGCATCCATAGTCCAGTAATGCAGAAGCACAATTGAACTGGCTTTGTTGCTTAAAAGTTGCAGAATTAGGACACGTTCTTGTACTTTGCTGTGCTACACCATGCTCATCTATGAAAGTAGGCCGTGCCCACCTCAGCAGCTCTCTGGTTGTGGTGAATGAATAACTGTTCATGAAAACACAATAGGTGTTCTAACAAGTGTTGGTTTTCATTCCCCATCCCTGTGAAATTTAAGTGGATGTATTGTTTACATACATATGTTGTTTGTTTTCCAGAACTATTCCATGGCAGTATATCTTGTAAAACAGTTGTCTTCAACAGTTCTTCTGCAGAGGTTACGAGCAAAGGGAATAAGGAATCCGGATCATTCTAGAGCTTTAAGTATGTATGATAAAACTTATTTTATTCATGGCAGCTGAAATATTTTTTATAAAAATTACAGTAGTATTTTTCAACTCTAGAAATGTTAGAATTTGTTCTGTTACTGGAGCTTATCATAGAGGATTAAAAATACCCAAAACATTTTGTGAACTAGAATAAATCAAGATGTAATTTGAATATCTTGTTGCAATTTATATTTTATAATCTACTTTCTTATCTTAAAAGTTAACCTTCTAAAGTCTTTGTGAAACAGTATTTTGCTAAAATTCCATAAAATAAATGTTTAAGGAATTCTAAGAGTAGGAGGGAACTGGCATATATTCTATTAGAATCATTTTTAAGATATATTTAGGAAACTATGCAAGATTGTGTGACAACAGTATTCATTACTGTTGAGTAGAAAGAGTAATCAGTGATGTGGCAGAAATAATAATAATATTTCTGTTGTCATGTTGAATTGGGGGTGTCATAAGTGCTCGGTTTTGAAGAGGTTTGTGGACCCTCGAGTTCTTTATTGTCATGTTTCTTGAGAGACCGATTTCTCGTGTGTGATTGGGGATGGGAGCAAACTCCTAAGAAACCAAACTTCTTTAGATAGGAAGGAAAATCACCCTTTTAGGTTTCTTCACAATTGGTAGATTCATGAAGCCCACTTTCGTGGTTTCAGGAATATTCTTGTAGTGGGCCGGAACATAGTACAGTGGGTAGGGCACTTGCCCTGCGCACAGCCAACCTGGGTTTCATCCCTGGCATCACATAGAAGTCCCCTCATCCTGCCAGGAGTAATTCCTGAGCACAAAGCCAGTGTACTACGTACTGCTGAGTGTTCCCTCACTCCACCCCCCCAAAAAAAATATTCCTATAGAAAGAACTGAGGTAGAAAGGCCAGATATCTTATCC
This sequence comes from Sorex fumeus, assembly GCF_029834395.1. Classification (NCBI taxonomy): domain Eukaryota; kingdom Metazoa; phylum Chordata; class Mammalia; order Eulipotyphla; family Soricidae; genus Sorex; species Sorex fumeus. Next base: position 11,216,520 of record NW_026606120.1, read on the forward strand.
CCTTTTGTGTAGGTTAACTTCTCCCTTTTTCTCTATCCTGTTTTTATCGCAAATAATTGCCAATTGCCTTTGAAAAGAGGTTTGCCCTCAGTAGTTCATTGTAGGAGGTTGCTATATTAAAGGAACCCTTTGGAAAGAATAGAAAGACTTTTTTTTTCCTGCTTTTTGGGTCACACCTGGTGATGCCCAACGGTTACTCCTGGCTTTACACTCAAGAATTACTCCTGGCAGTGCTTAGGGGATCATGTGGGATGCTAGGAATCGAACCCAGGTCGGCCGCATACAGGGCAAACGCCCTACCTGCTGTACTATAGCTCCAGTCCCTAGAAAGGCTTGAGTCAGGAAGAGCACAGGCTAATGCCTCTGTGGGCATTCTCTGACCATAGAACACTAGAGTGACAGCATTGCTTTGGGGACAAGGGGAGTGAAAGCATCATTTGGCGAAGACAGGGAGGTAGAGGCAGATCATGAAAGAAGAAAAGAGAGAAATAGCTTGTGCTTTGAGGGAGCGAACTTGCTTGCATTCTGACTAAAATCCATTTCTCCTTCTTCTCCTGAGAATCTGCTTTTGCCATCTAGTGTGAGAATCCCGTCAAATTCAAAAGCGTTAATGCCAGAGCCATAGTACAGTGAGGAGGGCACTTGCCTTGTATGTGCTGACCCTGATTCAAGCCCTAGCACCCATTTGGTCCCCCAAGCCCCTGCAGGCATGATCCCTGAGCACAGAACCAGGAGTGTAAGCCCTAAGCAAGCCCCAGAAAGCATTAATGGAAGGGCAGAAACTTTAGTGCAACAGATAGGGCACTTGCCTTGCGTGCAGCTGACCCAGGTTCAATCCCCGGTATCCCATATGGTCCCCCGAACCACCAGGAGTGATTCCTGAATGCAGAGCCAGGTATGGTCAGGTATGACACCTGAGCATTGCTGGGTATGACCCAAAAAAAAACAAAAAATGGATGGGGTCGGAGAAAGAGTACAGCAGGAAGGGCTCTTGCCTTGTATGTATTGACCCGGATTTGATCCTGACACCCTGTATGGTCCCCCAAGCCTTCCAAGAGTAACCCTTAAGCACAGAACCAGGAGGAAACCCTGAGTACCATTGGGTATGGCCCAGAAATGAGAATTAAAAGAAGCATTAGAGGAGTTATGTATAGAAAAGGTAGTGCAAAAAATGAGGTAGAGGGGTTGGAGAGATAGCACAGCAGGTAGGGCGTCTGCCTTGCACGCGGCTGATCCGGGTTCAATTCCCAGCATCCCATATGGTCCCCCTGAGCACCGCCAGGAGTAACTCCTGAGTGCAGAGTCAGGAGTAATCCCTGTGCATCGCCAGGTGTGACCCAAAAAGAAAAAAAAATGAGGTAGACTAGAAGTTTGTGGAGGAAGGGTGGGAACAGAGGAGTGGGCTGAGGTGAGTGCTGCCTTTCCCCTGTCAGGGCTGGGCCCCATCTGAGTCTCTCTGTCTGTTCCAGGGTGGGGCATCCCCAGCTCTGTGGGTGGATGACTTGGTCTCAGGGCTCACATTCTGCCTCCGGCACACAAGGCATGCCTCCCAGCCTTCTCGCTCACCCACAGTTTATGTTATCCTGCTTCCTAGCCTAGAGAACCGCCAGACATCAGTTTGGACCTCATCAATAAGACATGTGTTGTAGTTGACTCCAGAATAAGGTTATTTGTCTTTATGTTCTTTGTAAAGAAGTAACTTTTGTAACACACCAAAAAAGTCTTAACTTTACCCATAAAGTTTATTGGCAAAGTTCTATTAGATCAGGGACCTTTCGTGAAAGAATAAAGTCAGTATTTAGACTTTTCATGCAGAAAGTTATTCTCTGAGCCATTTCTCTTAGGAGAGTTATGCGTTGTTTTTCACCTTTATATAGGACTGTTCCCTCACAACATCACCAAAATTGTCCTTCACTGGGTCAGAGAGATAGTTCAATGGGGAGGACACTTGCCTTGCTCATGATCGACCAAGGTTCAGTCCCCAGAACCCCATGTGGTTCCCTGAACCCCACAGGAGGAAGCCCTTGAGCACCACCACGTGTAGCACAAAACAAAAATAAAAACTAACAGTCCTTTGCTGGTCCTCTCGCCTCTCTGCCTCTTCCTCTTCCACAGCCACTTGGAACTTTGGTCACATTTGACTTAATCACTGTTACTTCTCATTCAGTATATTGACCAGTGCAAGAAAATTGAGGCTATAACTTGTGAATTCCCTAAACTGCCCATTTCTTCCTTATCTTAGTGCCATCATAACTATAATTTAGCGAGTGTGCCTCCAGCCCTCTGCATTTCAGTCATAATTAAGGTAATAACCATCGAAATAGAAGTTGAGATTTACTGTCAGGAGTGTTGGCATTTAGAATTAGTGCTGGGTCACATCAATTTAGCTACATTTATATCCATTCTTACTTTATTCTCATTTAGTCTCAGGAGAAAATGTTCCTTTTCTTGCTTGAAATCAACCTCTCTTTATTCTTATTATTCAAGAAATTTTATGAAGAGACCAAGGCAGAGGAGAATTTTACATTAAACAAGATACAGTCTCTGCAGCCCCAGAAATTTGGGGGTGGAAGCAAAATTAAATCATTGCACAAGATATTAATGAAGTCCTGTGTGCTGTGTGCATTAAAGAGGAGAGATGGAAATCCTAGGTGACAGTAGAACATTGTCTTCTTTCGTGCTGTGATGTTTGAGATCCAATTCTAATGAGGAGGCCTCCTAACAGTGGAGAGGATACTGAGGCATCGCTAGTGGAGCTGCATCAAGGGAATGGGGAGAGCAAAAAGGCCAAGTGGCCAGAGACAGCCATGGGGTGAGTGCTAATGTGGACAGTCATTAATAGAGATATACACAGACCATACTGTGTTTGGGCAGTAATGAGATTACCTGGAAACATTTATGGAAGAGGGACCAGACTGATACAGGAAGGCCAGTGCAGCGTATGTGGTAGATCGATAAGGCATGATCCCACCTTGAACTAAGATAATAATGACCATCCAAATAGAAGTTGAGGTTTACTGTTTCGAGTGTTGGCATTTAGAATTGGTGCTAGGTCACGTGTGGAAGTGAATGAAATGCAGAGAGGGCTGGAGGCACTCCTGGTTTGTAGTGGAGCACCCAGTGACTTGGTGTTGCGTCTCAAATGAAGAGGGACTTTGAAAAGATTTAGGTGTAATGGACCAAACATGATAACCTCTCAGTATTCGTATTGCAAACCATAATGCCCAAAAGTAGAGAGAGATTATGGGGAATATTGTCTGCCATGGAAGCAGTGGGAGGGTGGGAAAGGGGGTGGGGTGTACCGGGGATATTACAATGGTGCACTGGTGAAGGGATGGGTGTTTGATTATTGTGTGATTGTAACCCAATCATGAAAGCTTGTAACTATCTCATGGTATTCAGTAAAATTTTAAAAAAGGGCTGGAGAAATAGCACAGAGGGTAGGGCGTTTGCCTTGCACGCAGCCAACCTAGATTCAATTCCCAGCATCCTGTATGGTCCCCTGAGGACCACCAGGAGTAATTCCTGAGTGCATGAACCAGCAGTAACTCCTGTGCATTGCCGGGTGTGACCACCCCCTCCCCCCAAAAAAAAAGAAAAAAAAGATTTAGTGCTGGGACAAGATTGGAGTGTGTCTCTCGAGATTTGAGATTTCTATGCACTATGCATTTCATTGCATAGGTACAGGTCTGATGCCAAATAATTTTTGTATGCACACAAAAAGGGATGTGACTGTTATGTATAGAATCTTTGAAAATTTTTTTGTTGGTAGTTTTTTTGTTTGTTTGTTTGTTTGTTTTTTGCCAAACCCAATGGTGCTTAGGGCTTACTCCTGGCTCTGCATCAAGGGTCACTCCTGGTGGGCTTGGAGGACCGTATAAAGCGTCGGGAATCGAACACAGGTCAGCCACATGCAAGGCAAACACCCTACCCACTGTATAATCATTCCCGCCCACTCAGGTTTTTATTTGGGAAGGGGACACTCAAGCTCCAGCTACAGGTCAGCACAAGGCGCCCCCGTGGCAGACAGCCCCCCCCCCCCAATTTTTATTAAAGAATTGTGAATTACGAAGTTATTGATAATTGAGGGGGTTGTGAAGCAAGCAAGTTTTCAGTGAAACTTATTTAGAAAGTTGTGAAGGGAGAGAAAGTGAGAAGCACATGGGCGTGATCACGGGCTTCTCCAGATTGGAAAAAGGCAAACAGACAAATAGGCAAGACTCATGTTCAAGGGAGAACACAGGCTCGAAGAGCAAGCTGATGATTAAGTTCTAGATGAACAATATTGTAGCACTAATCCCACCACCAGTGTCAGTTTCCCTTGACCATGTGTCTAGGATTCCTCTCACTCCAGCCACCCCTCAAGCCTGCCTCCCCGACAGGCACCGTTTTATGTTTGCTTGTTGTAGTTCCAATCTCCTGTTTTCGGTGTTGTTGACTCTGCATTTTGGGTACATAACTGTATCACTACTGCTCTTTTCCCCAGCAGTTCTACCAAGGCCCTTGACTCCCTTCCCTCAGTTCATTTACTTCCCCTCTGCCTCTTCTTCCACCCCCTAGGTTTTTTTCTCTTCTATGTTCTCCTCAGAGGCCAAGAGTGGTCCAGGAATTGGCCTGGACCTTTTACTGCATCTGTGCCTCACCCTGTTACTCTATATAGCACAGATGAGTGTGATAATCCTGTGTTTATCCTTCTTCTGGCTTACTTTGTGATTATCTTTCAGTTCCATTCAAGTTGCAGCAAACTGCAGGATTTTATTGTTCCTTGCAGCTGTGTAGTATTCTTTTGTGTATATGTGCCACATCCTCATGATCCATCCACCTGTTGCAGGACACCTAGTTTGACTCCATCTCTTAGCTGTTGTACTGTGTTGCAATGACTAATGGTGTGCATGTGACCCTTTTTGAATCAATGTTTTTATGTACTGGGGCTAGATATCTAGAAATGGAATTGCTGGGTCATATGGCAGCTCAGTTCTGAGTTTACTGAGATATCTCCATACTGTTTTCCATTAAGGTTGGACTAGGCAACATTCCCCCAGCAATGGATGAGGGTTCCTTTTTTCCACCACCTTTCCATCCCCGCCAACACAGGTTGTTCCCAGTATTTTTGATATGTGCCATTCTCACTGATAGGAGGTGATATCTCGTTGTTGTCTTGATTTGGATTTCCCTAATTACGTATGATGATGAGCATGTTTTCATGTGCTTATCGGCCATCTGTATCTCTTCCTCATATGGATACCTTTCTATTCATTTCCTCTCCCCATCTTTTGATGGGTTTTTGTTGTTGTTGTTGGTAATCTTCATGAGTACTTTATATTTGCTGGATATTGACTCTTTATGTGATGTGTTTAATGCAAATTATTTTCTTACATTCTGTTTTAGCCCATGTTTCTTTTACAATACAGAAAGTCTTTAGTTTGCTGCAGTCCCATTTGTTTGTTTTTGCTTCTGTTGCCTTTGTCAGTGATATGATATCATTGAAGACAACAATTAAAATCTTGGAGCATTCTGCTTATTTTCCTCAGTGTACTTTATAGATTCCTGTCTCATCTCAAGATCTTTGGTCCACCTTGAGTTAATTTTGTGTAAGGTGTTAGATATGGACCCAACTGTAATTTTTTACCATAACTATCCAGTTTTTCCAGCACCATTTGTTGAGGAGGCTGTCATTACTCCATTTAATGCTTTCAGCTCCTTTGTCAAAAATCAGCTGGCCCAGAGTATGGGGCTTATCCTTGGTTGTCCAGTTCTGACCCGTCGTTGGAGAGTCCTCTTATTGCGGTGTCATGCAGTTTTGATTGCTTACAGCTGTATGGTATAGTTTCAGCACCCCAGTTTCTTATTTTTCAGTGTGGCTTTGGATTTGTGGGGTCCTTTGTGATTCAGTACAAACCTTATTACTGACTATTCTAAGTTCTTGAACAATGTTGTCTGAATTTGTGTGGGTATTGCATTGACACTGTATAGTAGTTTAGGTAGGATGATTATTTTGACAATATTTACCCTTTTGATCCATGAGCATGTAATATTTTTCCATATCCCAAGGTAGACTATCTTTCATAGATCTCACACTTTTGGGGGACCATACTCAGCAGTGCTCAGGGTTACTCCTAGTCCTGCACTCTGGCAGTGCTCGTGGGCCCTTAAAGGATGCCAGGAATTGAACCCAGGTCCGCTGTGTACAAGGCAAGCCCCCTCGCCTCTGTACGATATCTCTTTGCCCCAGATCTCCCACCTCTTTTGTTAATTCCCCATGTGCTTGATGCTTTTGGAAACTATTTTGAGTGGGATAGACTCTTTGATCTCCTTTTCCTCTGATTCGTTATTTGCATATAGGAATGTGACTGGCTTTTGTGTGTTGACTTTGTGGCCAACCAGCCGTGGTCCTCTACATATATTATGTCATATGCAACTAGCAATAGCAATACTTTGACTTCTTTTCCGATTTAAATCCTTTTGACTCTCTTTCTTTCTCTTTTTTTTCTTCTTTCTTTCTCTCCTTTTTGTCTGATTGTTGCTCTAAGACTTCTAATACTGAATAAAAGTGGATAGTGGACCCAATTGGAATGCAGTCAGTTTTTCTTCATTAAGAGTGACACTGACTGGGGGGTATGGTGCCACCAGCAGGTCAATCTGTACCTGTGAGGCGAGTTCATCAGCAGCCTGATGGCGCCTTCAGACTTCCAGATATCCCAGAATTGCTGCAGTGCCTTTGGCCAGACCCCAAAAACTTGGGGCAAAGTTTACCAAGAAAGTAAACGGCCAAAAGTTAGGTATGTGGGAGACACACCCACAAATCGCCTCTGGCTCAGCTTTATAATTGGAGGCAAGGCCTTTCTGGTTCCTGATCAAACTGCTTAATGGCCATGATCCCAGAGACTCAGAGACAAATCTTGGAACCCAGCAGCTTTTGGCATAGATGTATCCGGTTCCCACAATGGGTCCCCGGCACGGACCACCCCGGGGGGAAGAGTGTAGTCCCTCCGCCTGTTCCCCCTTGGCAGCTTAGTGGCCGCCATCTTCCAGAGGCCATTAGACAGTCAGGTTTGGGCCCACAGTGACGAGACACCCGGGGCCTCACGGGATGGGGGTGGAGCCAGTCCTTTCCTCCCCGCCCCAAGGAGTCCCTGAGTCACTGCCCACAAACGACCTCTCTGGCTCCTGATCAAGCTGCTTAACGGCCATGATCCAAGAGACTAAGAAACAAATCTTGGAACCCAGCGGCTTTTGGCAGAAATGGGTCCGGTCCCTGCAGTAGGTTACTGGTGCCAGGCCACCCCAGGTGGGAATAGTTTTCGTGCCTTGGCCTGTTCCCCCTGGCAGCTCGGTGGCCGCCATCCTTCAGAGGCCATTAGACAGTCCGGTTGGGCCCACAGTGACGAGACGCAAGGGGTCTCACGGGATGGGGGTGGAGCCGGCCCTTTCCTCCCCGCCCCAATGAGACCCCAAGTCACTGCCCACGAACGGCTTCTCTGGCTCCTGATCAAGCTGCTTAATGGCCATGATCCAAGAGACTCAGGAACAAATCTTGGAACCCAGCAGGTTTTGGCAGAAATCCCTCCAGATTTAATTGTTAAAATTTCAAAATTCCAAAATCGCCCGGCCATTGCTGCAGCTGTGCGACATTCATTACCAACAATAGAAAACAAATTGTCTGCTGTTGCCTTTTCAGCAGATCTGAGTGTTGGGGTAAAATCCCAATAATAATGGTGGTGTCGAAATATTGAATATAATCAAAGTAGAGAGAGAGTAATGTGGAAATCATCTGCCCCACAGGTAGGGGGAGGGTGTGGGATGGGGAGTGTACTGGGGTTTTGGTGGTGGAAAATGGGCACTGGTAAAGGGATGGGTGTTTCATTGTATGACCAAGACTTAAAAGCTTTGTAACTGCTCTCAGGTGATTCAATAAATAATATTATAAAATAGGGAGAAAAAAATGATACTGGCTGTGGGCTTGTTATAGATGGCCATTACTGTCTTGAGGAAGATTCCTTCCACCCCTATTTTGTTGAGGGTTTTTTTTTTTATCATTAATGGTTGTTCTTGTTGAAAGCTTTTTCTGCATCGATTGATATGATAATATGCTTTTTATCTCTCCTTTCATTGATGTGGAGTATTAAGTTAATTGATTTGCTTATGTTGAACCGTACCTGGAATGAATCCTATTTGATCATGGAGTATGATTTTTTTTTTGATGTGCTGTTGGATTCACATTGCTAAGATTTTTGTTGAGGATTTTTATGTCAATGTTCATTAGGGAGATTGGTCTGAAACTGTCTTTTCAGGGAGTGTCTGTGTTGGGTAGTAATATAATGTTAGGTTCATAGAAGGTGTTAGGAAAGATTCCTGTTTTGTTGTTTATTTTTAAATTATGCCAGTATTACTTAAAACAAGATGTTTTAAGTACTTTATACAGTAAAATGTGGGCTGAGGCATGCAGGTGGAGATGCTCAGAAACTTAGCTCTTTCCTGCTCAGTCCTGTATTTCCACCAACTCCTCCAGACCCTCGCTGTCACATCTCATTCTTTAAAAAGTAGAAAAACAAGTGCCTCTCCAGATAGAACTACATATACCTACCCCCTATTGTTCTCTCGCTCACTTCTGCAGTCTGGTCTCCAGTGCTCTTTCCCTCCGTCCCTGAATCCTATTGTGTTCCTATAGCAGTCTGAGCTTTCATCTCACTAAGACCATTTCCTCCTTGAAATTCACTCCCCCTTCTGTTTCTTCTCTCTTGACTTCAGTGGATTCCTTTTTTGGGGGGGTCATGTGACTTTGAAACTATACTCCTCCGGTGTGTGGGCTACCCCCAGCTGGAGGCTGGGGAGGGTCACTTCACCTGGGGACAACAATGTGGTGTCAGCGATTCAACGATGAACCCAGATTGTCTCCCATGTGTGGTCCCTGGCTCCACCCTTGGTACACTTTTCCACATGCCAGTAGATAATCACTTCTGCTTTTGTGGTTTGAATACCAGCTCTAAATACATATTTTCATTCTAGACTTTCCCTTGAACTTCAGATACAGGTTTGCATGGCTAACTGCTTATATCATAGCATTGAACTGGTTTCTGAGATTAAAGTATTGCAAATGAATGTGCCAACTCCTATAAAACTGTCCTAAATCCTACCACCACAGCAGTCATGTAAGCTCTTATATCTTCGCACTATTCGTTTAAAGAAGAAAAAAATGGGATTGCGGTGACAGTATAGTGGGCAAGGTACTTGCCTTGCACACAGTTAACCCATGTTCAGTCTCTCACACCAGGTATGGCCCCAAAACCAAAGTAAGTAATAAAAACAAGTTTCATTCAAAATGGCTAGCTGTAATGTCATCATAGGTCATACAATAGAATATGGTGACCACTGCAAATCCCCATGATTCACAGAAGGAACAAAGAAATTCCCCTGTGGGGGCTGGAGCGATAGCACAGCAGGTAGCGCATTTGCCTTGCATGAGGCCAACCGGGTTCAATTCCCCGTATCCCATATGGTCCCCCGAGCACCACCAGGAGTAACTCCAGAGTGCAGAGCCAGGAGTAAACCCTGAGCATCGCCAGGTGTGACCCAAAAAGCAAAATAAATAAATAAGAAATTTTCCTGTGACTTCAGGCACGCTTGTTGAATGCAGGATGAATATTATGTCTCATCTTTTTTTTCTTTTTTGTCCACAAAGAATAAATGCTTCACCTTGTTTGTGTGTGGTTAGATTTAATGTAGATTTAAGGTAGTATGGGGCTGGCACGTGAGCTGTGTTTACTGGAGCAGGTTCTGTCCCCAGTGCCAGACCCTGAATCTAGCGACTCTTCTGAGCACCAGCAGGTGTGTCTTGAAAGAAAAGGGGGGAAGGGGGGGAAGTCAGTGATTTTTTTTTTAAATACAGTTTACAAATAGTAACTGTTTTATGTATAAATTTCCACTTGACAATATACATAATTACAAACTCTTTCCACAGTCAAAATATAGCACATTGGAAATTTTGTAGCATATTTGGGACTTGACACTTAGAAATTCCCATTGTGGTGCATTCTGTCCCCCTTCACACCCTCCACCTGTTCGCATTGTTTGTGATTCTGTCTCTAGTTTTATCTTTCCTAAACTGTCAGATGAATGAGACTCTAAATCATGTGGCCTCTTTTGTCTGGCTGCTTTTTGCAGGGTGTAGTGCTTTTAAGGTTCGTCTGTGTAGCTTGTTCTCCTTTGTACTGAATAGCTCTCGTTTATCTATAGCATGATTTGTTTACCCGTCTGTCAGTCACTTGATGGACATTCAGATTGCTTTCAGCGTAGCACCATCATGACTACAACTGATGTAAACATTTCCTTTTGCATGTGAATAGTCCTGTGTTGTGGGCATAAGTTTTTATTTCTTCTTTATTTAGTACTGCCATTTCTATGTCACATGATAAGTGTCCGTGATGATACGATACTGTGCCAAACACAGTAACAACAAGTCTCACAATGGAGACATTACTGGGCCCGCTCGAGCAAATCGATGAACAATGGGAGGACGGTGCTATGATAAGTGTATAGAAAACAGTTCGGCGGTTAGGGACACCTCAGCATGAGGTTTGCAGTTGCTCCCTGTTCCCACCAGCACTTTAATTCAGCTCTTCTGGTCAGTGTGGAGTAGGTTTGATATGCATCTTCCTGATGCCTAGTGATGCAGAGCATAATTCCATGTGCTTGATGCTATCTAGATATCTTCTTTGATGGAATGTCTCTTCAGGTCTCCACCCCTCCCCCCAAAAAAGTTTGAAAAACTGGGGAAGGATGAAGTGAAAGGGAAGTAGTGGGAGAATAGGGGCCAGGGGCATTGGTTATCCAGAGCGGTACATCTATATAACTAAAGCACAGGCACAAACACTAAAATTTATGCGTAAATGGGTGGCAGGCAGGGTTGGGATTGGACCATATCTCGCTGTGCTTTGGATTTACTCCTGGGTCTTTGCTCAGGGATTACTCCTGATGGGGCTTGTGGGACCACTTGTAGTACAGAAGGTTGAATAAGGTCAGCTGCATGCAAGGCAACTGCTCACCTTCAGTTCGCTCTTCGGCTTCATTTCTTCATCCCCCACATAGGAGTGAAGCTATCCTGTCTTCGTCTTCTTCATTCTGAGTTACTTCACTGGGCATAACCCCTCTAGTTGTATCCATGCTATAGGCAAAGGCATGGTTTCATTCTTCTTAGGATTGTATGTATCTGCCACACCTTTTTTGGTTTGTTTTCGGGTTTGGGACCATTCAGCCTATGATGCTCAGAGGTTATTCCTGGTTCTGCATTCAGGAATTACTCCTGGCAGTCCTCAAAGATCATAACAGATGTTGGGAAACAAACCTAGGTCAGCCATTTGCGGGGCAAAAGCCCTATCTACTGCCTTGTCGCTCCCATTCCAGGTATCCTGTTTTAATATGGGCTCTTTAGAGAAAAGGAGTTACTTACCTAAGGTGGCCTAGTTTATAGATAAATCCAAAGAATTGTAAGTTAAGAAAGCATTTTCTCCTTTTTTTATAACTTGAGATTAGAATTGGTTTGTTTTACAGCAAATATTTTACTTATTAACTCAGCTCTGGAAACATACTAGTTTTGTAATCACTTTTTATTTATTAAAATGCTGTTGGTCATAGTTATGAAGAGAGACTACCTACCTGGTGGAGTTGTGAAAGAAACCAATTGAATATGCCACATTGCCTGAAATTTTTCTTTGTGTGTACTTGTAGTTTTACGTTCAGTGGGTGAGAAGTAGGAAACACAGGAAATGTGCTCAGTCTATAGATACATAATTGTTTTTCCTTCCTTTGCTTATTGTATGAATTATAAAAATGCATCAGCCTGTTACTTCCTTTCCATGCTGTTGAAGAATTAAGTGGGATTAAGCAGATTTGGTTTTTTTTTTTGGGGGGGGATTGTTTTGTTTTTTGGTTTCCTCAGTGTATGTCATTTTTCCCTGTGTGTCACCTCAGTGATCTGCTTTAATAAGTGTCTTTCCTTTATTTTTCTCCTCAACGAATATTAGTTAAAGAGAAGTTGACCGCGGATCCGGACAGTGAAATAGCCACGACCAGCCTAAGGGTCTCTCTGCTCTGCCCAGTAAGTGCTTCCAGAGTGTTGCAGTGTTTTCTCTTGCATTATTTCTGGGATTGAGAGTTGCTGTTCGCTTTTGAAATGTGCCTGCCTTTGTCACAGTTTATAAAAGCAAAAAAACTTATTTAACCACTGAATCTGTAATCCTCACCGATTTTTGTTACTTTATTTTGCTTTTGGGCCACACCTGGCAGTGCTTGTCTGGGGACCCCGTTGAGTACTGAGCATTCATCCTAGGTCAGCCAAAGTCAAGGCAAGTGCGTTATCCTGTGCTAACTCTCCAGCCCCACGGTTCAAAAACATTTTTAGGTTTAATTTTTTCCTCTTGTGAGTTTTTTTTTATATGATTAAAGACTCTAGAACCAGTGTAAAAATCACAAAATGAGGAATATTCATCGCGGTATCTTTTCAGAAATTTCCCCTTTCAAAAAGGAGTATCGTCCTGTAGCACTGGAGCACTGTCCTCCCATTGTTCATCGATTTGCTCAAGCGGGCCCAGTAACGTCTCCATCGTGAGATTTGTTGTTACTGTGTTTGGCATATCGAATATGTCACGGGTAGCTTGCCAGGCTTTCCCATGCGGGCGAGATACTCTCGGTAGCTTGCCGGGCTCTCCGGGAGGGGCGGAGGAATTGAACTCGGGTCCGCCAGGCCAGCCGCGTGCAAGGCAAATGCCCTACCACTGTGCTGTCGCTCCCTGAGTAACCATTTTTCAGTGCTGGTTACATTGTAATAATCCAGGGGCCAGAAAGAGCTTAGCAGACTAGATACTTGTCTTGCATGCAGAGGCCCAGGTTTGATCCCTGGCACCCCACCGTTCCCTAAGCACCAGTAGGTGTGGGCCTCATAAAAACAAAAGGATCCCTCAACTAAAAACTTTCATTTTAAATGACTGAATCAGTTATATATTTAGAAGTAACTTAGAAATATTTTTAAATGAGAAAGGTCAGAATCGGGGTATAAAATAGACTCCGTGATACCAAATGATTAAATGGTCAAAAATTATTTTATAAATGTGATCTAAGGGCTGTTGAAGTAACTCAGTGGCCTGGCTTCAGTTTTCAGCACTACCTGGTCCCTGAGCACTACCAGACCCCTCAACTCTAAACTTCATGCCTCTGAGTGTCACCCAAAAGTAAACAAGCAAAGAGTTGTTAAGGCACTTCTTTTTGTTTGTTTGTTGGGGGAGGGTCCACACCTGGCAGTGCTCAGGGCTTACTCCTAGTTCTGGGGCTCAGAGAAACATTTGGGGTGCTAGGGATCTGTCCTGGGTCACTAAATGCAAGGCAAGTGCCTTACCACTGTACTGTCATTCCAGGCCTAAGGTGTTTGGGTGTCAGGGCCACCAGTAATAGGAAAAACCTGATTTTAATGCACAAATGTATGATGCCCTAAGAATAAGTCACTTTGAAATTAATGATATCTTTTAGTCTATAATTAACCAGATTAGTTCCCTCCAAATTGGGGAATGATAGGATACAGCTCTTTCCTGAATTGCCTGGATTATTCAGGCAAGCCTACTAATATTAGAGTCTCAGATAGTTATTTTTTTAATAATAGTGTTAATGTTTTTAGTGTACAAAATTACTGCACTCTACCACACCAGAGTAACCATGTTCTGAAATAAATGGCACTGAGACCTGAAGGGAGAGTCCAGGAGTTGGGAATCTGCCTCGTGTGCTCCCAGCCCTGGTTGGTGTGTGGAGGCATCACAGCTAAAGTGTGACACCACGCACTGGGCTTCCAGGAGTCACCCCGAACACAGAGCCAGCAGTGGGTCTGAGTACAGCCAGGTGCGACACAGAACTCCCCCTTACCAGAAACAAATTTTTAAGCAGAAATTAAGTATTATTTGTCTAGTATCTTAGTAAAGACCTAAAACGGTTTTTTTTTTAATTTTATGACTGCTGAGTTTATTTCTATTTCATATTAAACATTCCTAATTTTCTGAAAAATTATGATGAGGTTAATAAGAGCCATCATAGTCCTGAGGGCTCTAAGTCAGAGAACCGAAGTATCACACTTGGGGCCGAGGTCCCTGCTCCAGCACTGCATGACCTCCCAAGCACCAGTGGACAGGCCTAAACTGATTAATTAACCTCCACATTTTGTCATTTTCTATATATTACTTATTGTAGCCTGTCTTCTTCTTCTCTTTTTTGTTTTTCTTTTTTGTCTTTTTTTGTTTGTTTTTGGGCCACACTCGGCGGTGCTCAGGGGTTACTCCTGGCTCTGCACGCAGGAATCACTCCTGGTCAGTGCTCACAGGACTATATGGGATGCCAGGGATGGAACCCAGGTCAGTTGCATGCAAGACAGGCATCTTACCACCTGCCTTTTTCTTGGGAGAAATATTTTGAATTCAGGATTTTTATATTATGTTTAAAACTTCTTTGTCAAGTGACACAAACATTGATCAAACTGAAGGTAGAGGTAGACAACATAGCACTGGTAGAAGACTTCAGAACCCTTTTGTAAGTAATGAGTAGAACAACTGGATCGAAAGTCAGTGCGAAAGCAGAGGACTTAACCAGAACTGTAGGCCAAGTGGACCGGACAGACAGACACAGAAACCTGCCATTCAGCAGCAGCAGGCTGCAGTCTGTGTTTTTGCATTGCTGGGGATCAGATCAAGATCTGAGCTGCATCCCCAGCTTCCCATTCTGCTTACGTGCCCATAGGCAGGCCTCATGCTTGGCCATAGAACATGTCTTAGCAAAGATGGAGTGTCTTGTCTAGCCACAATGGGATGACACTAGAAATCAGTAACAGAGGAAAACAGGAAAATCTACAGATAGGCAGAAATTAAATAACCAGTGACTCAAAGAAGAAATCACAAGGGAATTTAGAAAATATCTTGAGACAAAAAAATGTAAAGCAATATCCTAAAACTTGTGGAATGCAGCTGAAGCAGTGGAAAAGGGACTTTTGTAACATCAAATTTTTACATTAAAAAAGGAGACAGGAGAGAGAGAGAGGGAGGGAGGGAGGGAGGGAGGGGAGAGGAGGGATGGATAGGGTGTGGGAGGAGAGAGAGAGACCAATGAGAGAGAGACCATCACTTGTCTTGCACCCAGCTGACTGGGATTCCATCCCCAGCACCACATATGGTCCCATGCCCTACCAGGAGTGATTTCTGAGTGCAGAGCCAGCAGGAAGCCCTGAGCACAACCATGTGTGGCCCAGAAAACAATAGGAGGGGAAAGGAGCTAGGACTGGGAATGTGTTCAGTATTAAATGCTTCCTTTACGTTTGTGTGTTGTAGAGCCAGGAGTAAGCCCTGAGCATCACTGGGCGTGACCCAAAAACATAACAAAATAATCAAAAGAAAGAAAAATTTATGAGATGGAGGACAGAAAATTACTTAAAAAAAAAACTGAAACACAGGAAATAAAGAATTGGTATTTTGAAAAGATAATGGCAAACTCTTGTGAGAATGGAAGGAGGGCAGGGGACACTCAACTAATGCATGTAATGAGAAAGAAGACATTTTAGTCAGTGTTACAGAAATTTTTGAAATCATAAGAGGCTTCTACAAACAGATATTTGTCAACATTGACTGAATCATGAAGAAGAGAAAAAATCCAAACAAGCCTATAACTGGTAAGATTGAAATGGTCATTGAAAGCCTTCCTTTATAGGTCTTATGAAGCGTAGGACCTATCACTTCTCTAGAATAACCTACCAAATATTTTAAGAATCAAAACTAATCCTTTCGAAGTTTTACCCCCAAAAATCAAAGGAAGCGATGAAGAGTTTATATTCCCAAAATCATGATTCGTGACTATGTTTGTCACTGATGTCATGTCAGCATTAACCTTATACCAAAACCAAAGATACACTGGAAAAGACAAAGCAAAGCTAGGGGAAAAACAGTCCAGCCAGAATGCATCCTACCCGGCACCTCGTATGGTCCCCTACGCCCACCAGGAGTGAGCACAGAGCTGGAAATAAGCCCTGAACACCACTGGGTGTGGCCCAAAAAAACCAAAAAGTCTGCATATCTCCCCTATGGTCAACATTGCTGCAAAACCCCAAAACTAAATATTTGCAAACTGGATTCACCAGCAAATTAATAAAATTGTATGCCATGACCAAGAGGGAATTATAGCTGAAATATGAATGTGACTCATAATATTTGAAAAATCATTGTAATATATACTACACAAACACAATTGAGGACAGAAACCACATGACCTCTTGATGCAGATAGGCAGTGACCAGGTTCAGTGCCCTTTCATAATCAAAAAATACCCGGTGGCATAGAACACTCCCTGTGTATAATAAAAGCTGTCAATAAAAAGACTGTGGCTAACATCATAGTGAGGAAAGGCTGGAAGATCTTCGACTTTGATCCAGAAGTAAGGCTAGGATGCCACTTACCGCTGCTATTCCACACATCATTGGCAAATGCTAGCCAGAGCCATTTGACATCCGTTTAACAGGAAAAGAGATGACATATGATCACAAAAGAAATATAAGTGACCTGTTTGCACATGATGTGATTTTTCATATACAACACCATGAGGGTTTCAAAGATTACTCAAAAGAAATTCAAGAAATTTGCAGGATTCTGGTTTAATTATCAGAAACCTATGTTTCTATGTATTACATTTTGAACGATGATGAATCTGAAAAGGAAGTTAATCACATTTATTCCAGCAATAAAAAGGAGTAAATATTTGCAAATTAAACAAGGAGGTGAAAGACTTGTACACTGAAAAATTCAAACAATTCAAAGAATATACAAATAGACACCGCACATCCATAGGCTCAAAGACTCCTTAAAATGTCCATACTACCAGGCCGAAAGATTTAGTGCGGTCCTTACAAGAATTGTAATAGCATTATTTTTGCAGAGAACAGGAAATATCTTAAAGCTCTTATAGACTCCCAGGGAAACCCAGATAACCTGGATAATCTCATAACTGAGAACGGTTTGAGGCCTCACCCACCCTGATTTCAAAACATACTACAAAACCAGTAGTGATTAAGATGGATGCTGCTAACGTAAAGATAGATAATGTAGACCAATGGAACACTATTGGAATCCCAGAATGAAAATTTTGAATTTATGGTCAAATGACTTGATAAGACTACAATTGGGGTAAAGTTAGTGTCTTCAGTAACATTGAGAAATCTCAGCGTTCACATGCAAAATCACATAATTGTACCCTTACTTGACACAGTGCACAAAAATTAAGTCACTAGATATAAGTCCTAAAAACATTAAACCTTTGGAAGAATGCCAAGGAAGGACCTTGGGGTATCCAACTTGGCAGTGATTTATAGGCAACAAGAAGCAAAAATAGACAAATGGGACTATCCCCAAAATGTGAAACTTTTGTGTGTCAAAAGCAGCAGCAGAGTGAAAAGACATACAGTCTAGGAGAAAATGGATGTGAATCATCCTCCTGGAGATCAAGCTGATGCCTTAGATCCAGAAAGAACTTTTGCAGCTTGAGAGCGACACAAAACAGGCTGATGGAAAAGGGGACAGAGGACTTGAATAGAGAAAGAAGACAGTAGAAACACATGGTGTTGTTCAGCATCACTAACACTAAAGGAGAGGAGAATCATAATCACGTGATTTGTAACTTCACACCTTTCAGGGTGGCCACTATTCGAGGAACTATAATGTTGGCAAGAACCTGGAGGTCTTTTTTTACTTCCCTTTGGGGGCCATACCCAGCAATGCTTAGGGGTTACTCCTGACTCTGCACTCAGAAATTACCCCTGGCGGTGCTTGGGGGGCAATATGGGATGCCGGGATTTGAACCTGGGTCAGCTGCTTGCAAGGCAAACGCCCCACCTGCTGTACTATCACTCCGGCCCAAACCTGGAGATCTTTACTCTGTTGATTTGAACATAAAATATTGCCACCTTCGTGGAAGGTAGGATGGAGGCTCCTCAAAAAAATTAAATTAGAATAAGAGCCTGCAAATCTTCCCCTGTATGTATGCCCACAAAATTGAGTGTGGGGTCACAGGAGTAGCTCACCCTGCCAGAGCACATGCTTTCATATGAAAGTCCTGAGTTTGATTCCCAGCATCAGGGGTACCCAAGCAGAGTAAGGAGAAATCCCCCCTGATCACTCCTGGGTGTGACCTAAAAACAAATTGAAAGCAGGATTTCAGAAAATGATTCATATGCCCCTGTCCATCACATCAGTTACAATAGCTAAGAGTTAGTACCCGTCCTAGTGTGCGTCGGTGTGAATGGGTAAAGAGATGTGTGTGCTTACAATGGAATTCATGCAGCACCGAAGAGGAAGTCCCTTCATGCTACAATGTGGGTAAACTACATTGTAGTAACAAGCAAAACAAACTGGTCACAAAAGTGGAAATAAGTACTGTGTGATTCTAGAAATAGCCAAAGCAGTCAAAATAATAGAAATAAGGTTAGAACGTACTTTCTTTGGAGTGAGGTAGGAGGGAGTGATCATCAGTGTGTAGTTTCAGTATTGCAAGCTGAGAAGGTCCCAGATGAAAACGTTCTTAAGATCCACTTTCACAACAATGTGAATGTACTTAACATACTGAACTGTAGGACTTGGAAATTGGTTAAGGTGGGGAAGGAGCTGACACAAAGAGTGGAACGGGTGCTGGCTCCAAGTGGCAAGAAATGGGTCAAAATAGTGAATTTAATGCATTTTTTTTAATTACAGTAGAACATTGACTTGGGCTACATTCTTATGTAATCAGATAATTGTTATGACAACCTGTGGTACAAAAGACAGTGGTATTTCTTAACATTTAGAAAAAATGGTTCTAGAACCGGAGAAATCGAGGGTGAGAAAACAACAGATAATCTTTTAACCCTGGTTCCTGCCTTCCTTCCCCTGTGGTGTCTGCTCTCCACTCCATTGTATAATACCAGAGAATGTGAGAAACTTAGGGAATTAGAGATGCTTTATTTCCATTTATAAGTATATTTCCATTTATAAAATATAAGTATTTATACAGTGCCAATATATGTTTATATCCTTTAACATTTCAGTGAAGTACTTACTATAAAAAAAAAGCACTGTCATGGACATCTTGATATTTTTATTTAAAGAACAAGTTTTCCATTTTTATAGTTCAGGAAATCTGTTATTAGAAAATACTAATTACATTTTGCTCCTTACATATCTTAATTTAGTTTTTCTCTTCCTTATTTCCACATATCTGCTCTTTTTTAGTCAACAATTTGTCAAATAATTTTAAATTGACATCTGATTTCAAAATTCAGATTACAGGGGAGGGAATGATAAACACTCCATAATTACATGTGATGATCTTATGGGTTTCTATTTGACTAAAGAAACAGTCTCCTTACAGTTATTCTGGAGTCATAGAACCATATATTTTAGGTGTGTTTTGACTGTGAAAAGAGTTAGTGATGACAATTCGTGTATATATTAGATATGTAGAATAATGAAAGATCTGTTCCCTTTGAAATTTGCAAATAGAGTATAAATACATTGAATTGCTCCTGTTGTGATAGATCTGGCTCAAATGTGCTTCTGTTTGTGTGCCATTTAGCTGAAGGTGATGAAAATAGTTAAAAATGGCTTTGCTCTTAGGAAATTTTTAGGTCTGGGTTTTTCAGAAATAGAGCCGGGGAATGTTTGAGGACCTGCTTCCTGAGACGCTCCTCAGGCATGTAAACTCAGAAATAACTTGGAATTGAAAGGAAGAAAAAAAATACTCCTTTGAAATTTATTTCTGAAACATTGATGACACAAATTCCTTTATATTACACTTTTTTTAAGAGGAAAAAATATTCATGGTGTGCTACAGTTCATGTTTGAGGGGTTCAGTATGAGCTGGCTTATATGTAGTGTATTCATATTGGAGGCTTCAGTATAAGCTAGTTTAAGTTTATATTGGAGTATTTTGAAGCAGCAGCATTTGCTAATACTGCACTATTACATTATAATAAGTTTAGTGGCATTGAGGCCAGACATATAATACAGGAATTAAGGCACTTGCCTTGCATGTGGATGACTTGGTTTGATCTCTGTCGCTGCATACTGCCCGAGTACAACCAGGTCATTCCTGAGCACCACTGGATGTGAGTTCAAAAACCCAGAAACAAACCAACAAAAAAATATTAGTGGCATGAGAATACTCCTTTGCGAGTCATTTTCAAAGTATTTGTTTGTAAATGATACAGATGTCAACCATGTCCTACGGTAGGTAAGGGAGAAATTTGCATTCACAAGATGACGTTCTCCAAGTTAGAGAATTAGTATCCATTTGTCACATACATATTTGGAATTGAGTGATTATTTTTAAAAATCTGGAGTATATGCTTTTTTGTTCTTTAAAGAAAGGCATTTGTGTGACAGTTAATAAACAGCATTTGAACTTGAACTCTTGTTTCCTAATCCCATTTATGTTCTTCCTCCCCATTCATGTAACAATGTTCATAAAACCTCTTTAAGTAAACTTAGCATTGTGGTTGATCAGATAGGCTTGAGAATTCTCTCTCAGCAAAAGATGAACGGACAGCTGTGGACTGTCGTAGTAAAGCTATGTAAGCCTGATGCCTTATGAACAGTAGTATGTTTTAACTAAGATTTAAGGCCTCTGGCGTGGATTTTGGAATCATCTTTATTCTCTCTCTTCTTAACCATTGTCTTCAACTATCGAAAGTGCCTAATAATTCTATATTATATATACACTGACTGCTATTACTATATCTGTCTGAGATTTTCAGTCTAGGATTTCTTAGTTGGTAGAAAGATACTAACAAAATTCACTGTCCACTGTCCATTGATTTGCTCGAGCGGGCCCAGTAACATCTTCACTGTGAGACTTGTTACTGTGTTTGACATATCAAATACATCACAGGTAGCTTGCCAGGCTTTGCTGTGCAGGCGAGATACTCTCGGTAGCTTGCCAGTCTCTCCGAGATGGGCAGAGGAATCGAACCCAGGGCCAGCAGGGTTGGCCACGTACAGGACAAACGCCCTACCTGGTGTGCTATCGCTCCAGCCCACTAACAAAATACCTAGTAATTTTCATTCTATGGGTAGGTTAAATTTTAAGTCAAATAAAAATTTAATTTAGGGATCAGAGAAATGGGTACATGAATTAAGGCATTTGCCTTTCACCTGGCCAACCCCGGGTCCTTCCCACCGCTGTGTGTGGTTGGTTCCTTGAACACTGCTGGGTGTGCCCTTGAGACTCCATTATTCCTTTAAATTTAGCACCACCAGCCAAATAATTATTTGGAGAACTTTTCTGGACTAATCTGATGTATCCTCACCAACAGTAAATAGGTGATTTTTTTTCATGTGAAAGCTAATTCCTTTTGCCTTTTCATCAGGCAGATCAAATCATTAAACAGTTAAACAGAGAGAGAAATGCAAAGTCGTACTGTGTGAGCATGGAATAGAAGAACAACACACTGAGGTTTGGGTGGGTCTCTTATAGCTCACAGCAATTGCTAGCACGTATGTCCCTGTATTTTAACTATCAGTGAGGTCTTGAGAATTTACAGTGTGCCAGGCACGGTATATAATAAACAGAGTATAGTTGAAACCCCATAATCTGATGATGTTGAGGCTATTTTTAGTCTCCTATTTTTGCAGGGGGGGTGGGTGGGGCTTGGGCCACACCCCATCAGTCCTCAGGATTTACTCAAGGCTTTGCACTCAGGAATTACTCCCTGCAGGGCTTGGGGGAACCATAAGGGATGTCAGGAATCTAGCTTGAGTAGGCTACGTGCAAGGCAAATGCCCTAGTGCTAGGGCACTGCATTGTCTCTCCAAAAGGGAAACTAAGAAAGACAAAGGAGCATTTTGGATTCACACAGTGAAAAAGATTGAGGCCGTGATCCAGGCCTCCACCGTCTAGACTCAGAGCTCACACTCCAGGCCTCCTCATGAAGTGCTGCCTGCCAGCACCTTCTCCTACCTCAGCACTGAGGTGTTTCTGCTCTGAAGCATATTCATTTCTAAGTGCCATGTTTAAGGAGAGAAGCCTGATGCATTTCTGCTTGCACGAGACACATACATGAAGCATAGTGTAGTCATACGTAAGGAGAGTTGGAAGTCAGTGTTGGGAGTGATGGGTTTTCGCTGGGTCCTCCTATCCCTTCTGATGACTGACCTGGCTGTACTTCCTTCTCCTCAGTTTATAGCTCTTTTGGACCCTTTTCCAGTCAGAACTACATTCTGTTGAAGTGGTAAGGAAAGGTACCCCAGGAAGGTGAGGTTCCTCGAAGCACAGTGCTGAATCATTGGTACAGAACAGTTGTTGTATGCCCCAGAAGACCGTTTCCTTGGTAGACTGGGGGAGACTTGGTGTACCAGGAAATTACAGTCTTCGGAAAGACTGGGACTTTTCTGAACCAAGATTCTTTCCTTTTTCCTCATTTAACTCTGATCCCTTCAAACCATTTTATTTTCAAACTAGGTGAGAAATATTTTTCCTAAGTATTTAGCAAATAACATGGCTGATTGAAGATCAATTCTTTCTTCATTGAATCCCCATGAATTACAAAGTTGCTTATGATTGAGTTTCAGGCATCAGTGCCCTCACATCCACCCCTTCACTAATGCCCACTTCCCTCCACGAGGGTCCCTAGTTTCCCTCCTGCCCTCAAGATCATTTTGATACAGTGACCACTGCTCCTCTGGCTCCCCCAGAGGCCAGCGATCTGCAGGTGTGGAGTGCCCCAGGGAAGGCTAGAGATAGATGCAGCCCGGGAGAGCCCCAAACAGCCTGCGTGTGCTCAGCCAACGCTGGCAGCTCTGGGGCCAGGGGAAGCCCATTTCACAGCCTACGCAGCATTTGCCTGGCAAGAAGAGAAAATGCCTAACATCCTGGCGATGCTAGACGTCTAGGGGGTGTTGCCTGTGGTGGCGCTCTGAGAGAGAAGCCTGAGGGGTGCGCACAGCCCTGCCTTCCTCTCATTCCACTCAAAGTTGTAGGAAACGCCAACAATTCTCGTTTGACTCATGAACTACTGTCAGCGAGTCCTGGACAGAAACCACGTGGGAAGTAAATGTTGTCATGTCTGAATCCCATAGTATTTACTCATTCATTATTCCTTTCCCAAACCCCTACTTAAGTGCTTCTTAGCTTTGTTGGCTCAAGCACTACTCAAGAATTTGGTGAAGGCATGCTCAGGGGGAAAAAAAAAAGATATTTTTAGAGAATTTTGCATATACTTTCTTAACCCTAAGCCCCCAGGAGCCAGTTTGTGAGCTGTGGGTTGTGGGTAGATACCTGCTATGGGTTTCCCATAGGTACTGTTCGGGGTCCAAAGGAATACTGGAAATTTTAACCCATAGATGCTTCTCATCTGTTTGATGTTCGACATTGATGAAAAGTAATCACAGCATACATTAATCAGAACATGTGTGTGTGTGTGTGTGTGTGTGTGTGTGTGTGGTGTCAGGAATTGTTTATTAAAACTTTAACTTTGAATACCAGTTGTCTAATATTTACTTTTGTCTCTCTCTCTTTTAAAGCTCGGTAAAATGCGGCTGACAATTCCATGTCGGGCCCTTACCTGTTCTCATCTGCAGTGTTTTGATGCAACTCTTTATATTCAGATGAATGAGAAAAAACCAACGTGGGTTTGCCCTGTCTGTGACAAGAAGGCACCATATGAACACCTCATTATTGATGGGTATGTCCATTTAAAAAAAACGGAACCAGAGTGGTAGTACAGCAGGTAGGGTATTTGCCTTGCACCCGATCGACCTGGTTCAATTCCTGGCATCCCGTATGGTCCCCCAACACCACCAGCAGTAATTCCTGGGTGTAGAGCAGGAATTATGCCTGAGCATGGCCAGGTGTGACCAAAAAAAGAAAAAAATTTATAGTGTATGCTTATACTTGAAGTGACCATCTGTTATCCAGGTTTATTTTGATTAGGTTTGGGGCTAAGATTGACATGTAGCAGTCAGGGAACTCACTTCAAGATCTGGAGTATATCACTTTTTCTGGACTAAATTGATGGGCTGGAGCAATAGCACAGGGTAGGGTTTTTGCCTTTCAGGGGTTCGATTTCTCCGCCCCTCTTGGCAAGCTACTGAGAGTATCCCGCCCGCACAGCAAAGTCTGTCAAGCTACCCGTGACAAATTTGATATGCCAAAAATAGTAACAACAAGTCTCACAATGGAGACATTACCGGTGCCCACTCGAGCAAATTAACGAACAATGGGAGGACAGTGCTACAGTGCAAATTGGTCCCTAAGCCGAGAAACATAAGCACTGCCACATGTGAACCCCCCCCACCCAGAACCAACCAAAATCTGCTCTATTTTCTGAGTCATATTCTTAAGAAATTTTATGAATCTAGAAATAAACTTTATAATTTTCAAGGTTAGTAGTTGAAACTGTGAACATGTTCTCCCTTTTAATTTTATATCCTCTAGTTTTTAAAATGCATGTTTCTGTCAGCTCTCTCTGACATTTACCATTTAAGCACTGGTGGTTCTGAGCAGGCTGTGTTCCTAACGTTGGGCCTGTTCCCAGCATGAGTCCACCCATCCGGGGACATGCAGACTAGTTTAGAGACAGAGTGGAGGGGCCAGAGAGTTGGCTCAGTGGGCTGCGCAGGAGGTGCAGGGTAGATCCCTCGGGCGCCACTTGGTCGCCCCTCTCTGCTAGTCATGACCACACACCTCCCCCCCCCAAAAAAAAAAATTTGAGAAAGAGTAGAAAAAGGCCTGAAACTCCAGTCAGACTAAAGCATCCCCCAGATTGGGACTTTGCCTGACCTTGGAGATTCTCTCCAAGTCCTCCTGCCTGACCTCCCTGCCCGACTTCCTGACGTTGCTCGGTTGCCAGCAGCACCGCGGGGCCCTGCACTATTTCACATGTCCCGGTCGGTGTCCTCTCACCCTTCCCCTGTTCCCTGCCCCCTTTTTCTTCAGTCCCCATTTTCACCACTGAACAAGGAAAATTATGACAAGGACTATTTTATTCCCTACTCTCCCCAGCAAGCATTAGGCAGCACATAATGTTTGAGAAAATACTGAAGTCTGGAGGTGTGGTAGAAGAAATGGAGTACATGGAGCAGTACGGGATAGTAAGCCAGAGCCTGAAATCCAGCAGGTCACTCAACAGAGGAAAAGTTGACTTGCGTTTCACATATTCTGCACTTAATTTCTCAGAGATAATAGTAGCCACTGACAAATTTTATATTGATAGTAACTTTTTACCAGTTCTTTAGGCACCCTTGCCAAGTGGAATTTTTCTTACTACTAAAGCCATAGACACACATTTAGAAAAAGTTGGGAAATAATACCTTTGGTTTATCATTTTCTAATTTTGATTTTTGCATAGTTTTGGTTGCACAGTATCAGTATCTCTAAGGGGTTGGGGGGTTCTGGTCCACACTGGGTGTGAGGGGAGAAGAAGGGACCATTCAGTGCCCAGAATTGAACTCAGTGTCCCGCGTGCAAGGCAGTCTTTTCATGGGGGTGTGAGGGCACCCTTCGGTGCTTGCAGCTGACTCCTCAAAGTTCTGGCGAGAAGGGGCTGTGCAGTGCCAGTGACCGAGCCTGACCTCCACTGAGTCAAGCAGAGCAAGTGCTCAGCCCATTGACTGCCTCTTCTGCCCTCACTATTTATACAGTTTTTCCATCTTTCAGTTTCAGGTAACATTTGAACCAAATATTTGGCCATTGTGTATTTCAAAATTTTTATGATATTCATCAGGGAAACACAATTTTATATAGGTGCTGGAGCGATAGCACAGCGGTAGGGCGTTTGCCTTGCATGCAGCCAGCATGGCCGACCCGAGTTCGATTCCTCCGCCCCTCTCGGAGAGCCCGGCAAGCTACCGAGAGTATTCGATATGCCAGACACAGTAACAACAAAGTCTCCAATGGAGACGTTACTGGGCCCGCTCGAGCAAATCGATGATCAACGGGAGGGCCTTTACCTTTACCTTTACCTTCATTTTGTTAAATACAATATGCTTTTTATATACTGTTAGAAAAGAATTTTTTTAAATCAGACAACTACGCAATGCTCAGGGCTTACTCCTGGTTCTGTACTCAGGGATCACTCCTGGTGGGATTTGGGGGACCATCAGGGTGCTGGGGATCAAGCCTGGGTAAGGCTGTGTGCAAGGCAAACACCCTCCGAGCTGTCCTTTGTCTCTGGCCCCAACAATTTGACTTCTATTTAGTCCTCAGTTTTGAGAACAAACAGTGCTTTGCCCTACTCACTTACACCTGAACAAAACTGAAAATCTGGGGCCTGGAGTAATAGCACAGCAGGTAGGGCAATTGCCTTGCACGCAGCCAACCCGGCTTCAATTCCCAGCATCCCATATGGTCCCCCGAGCACTGCCAGGAGTTATTCTTGAGTGCAAAACCAGGAGTAACCCTTGAACATCGCCGGGTGTGACCCAAAAAAGCAAAAAGAAAAAAAAACAGAATTCTGACCCTGTGTTTGTTTGTTTGTTTTGATTGGGGCCACACCTGCCTTTCTCAGGAGTGACTCCTGATGGTGCTTCAGGGCACAGGAATGCCAGGTGTGAACCTGGGCCGACCCATGTGCAAGGCAAACGCCCTCCCCACTGTGCTAGGGCTCCGTACTAGGGCTCTGGGTGGGACTTTTTTTTTTTTAATAAAAATTTACAACTCTAATACATCTTCATTTAAAATTTAATATTAAAAGAAGAAATTAATTTTTACAGCTTGTTCATGGAAATCCTAAAATACTGTACAGATTGTGATGAAATACAATTTAAGGAAGATGGTTCTTGGGCACCTATGAGATCAAAAAAGGAAGTACAGGAAGTTTCTGCCTCTTACAATGGAGTTGATGGTGAGTGTCCATTTCCCAAGGTAGGGCCTGCTCCTGCTGGTGTGAATCCTCTGTTTTCAATATTGAAATTAATGCTTTTAAAAACCCCTCTGCAGTTTATGGACAGCTCTTTAACACTTATTAAATTATCAATTATATTTTCAGAAGTAGTAATACTTTAAATCCGTTGTTTTGCTCAGCTTTAACATTTTCTGGTATAAGATTTCAAAGAAGCATAATCTAATAAGTCATTTGTGAAGTCATGCTTTTGAAATGATACCCTTTTGGATTTCTAACAGATTTTGTACAGATGAGTAAACATTTCTGTCTTTGCCATTCTTTTTTGGCTTTTAATCTGTTTTTGCTGGAAGAACACAATGACTTTTTGTAAA
The DNA here is from genome assembly GCF_029834395.1 of Sorex fumeus. Lineage (NCBI taxonomy): Eukaryota > Metazoa > Chordata > Mammalia > Eulipotyphla > Soricidae > Sorex > Sorex fumeus. Next base: position 11,243,769 of record NW_026606120.1, read on the forward strand.
TATTACCATTTCTTTTTACTTCTTTAAATTTTATTTTATTTTTATAAAGTTGACAATAATTTATTACATTTACTATTCCAACACTAATCCCACCACCATTATACCTCCCCACCACCAAATTTCGAATGTTTCCACCCCAACCCCCAAAGCAGAACCTAAAGAATTTCTTTTTTATAGCTTGTTATGAATATTCCGCTAAAAATTATCCAAAACAATTTACTTAGAAGAAAGTATTTGAAGATTGTTGTATTTCACCCTGGAGCCATCATGACCTTGCCTTGGTACATTAGTGGTGTAGAATATGCAGTGTCACACTCCCCCCAACCAGGAATTCTAAAACTTTTAAATACAGTGATAGAGCTGAGGTTTTTTTGTTTGTTTGTTTAAACTGGATGGTGACTTTGGGGTCTAAAGGCCTCTCGGTGACCTATCATTCTGTGTTGCCCTCTTCTGAGAGATTTATTTTCGAGTCTCTGGATCACGGCCATTAATGAGCTTATATGGCGCCAGAGCAGTTTGTGGGCGTAAATGCCAGGCTCCAGGAAGCTCCCGGGAGATGGGGGAGGTCGCCCATTCGTGACTCCCTGTGAGCCAGGTGATTTCAGTCATAAGTCCTGCATACCTGGGTTTTTCAGCAGATTCACTCTTGGATGAGGCTCATCTGAGCCTGTGGAAATCTGCCGTGAGCATGGCGGTGGTTGAGTTCTGGACGTTTTCAGCTGCTGGGACGAGTTGGGGTGGGTGGGGAGGACTCAGCCGCCCTGCCCTGCAGATTGCCCCGAAAGAGACAGCCTGGCGAGGGGTCCGGAGGCATCTCCGCAGCATAGCATGTTGCTCGTGTTGCTCTCTTCCGAGAGATTTATTTCGGAGTCTCTGGATCATGGCTGACCATATCATTTCTTAAGTATGTCAGGTACTGGCATCCTCTGCCCTCAGAGCATTCGGTTGCTCTACTTCAGACTTGCTTTTTCAGATCAGTCCCGTCACAGTCACAAGTAAATAGTCTGGGCCTGCTTCGAGCTGAGGGAGGCCCCGGCTCCTGCGCTCACACCCCCTCCTCCCACACAGGCTGTCTGAGCTCCACGCTGGAGCATCAGGTGACGTCACACCACCAGTCCTCGAATAAGAACAAGAAAGTCGAAGTAATCGACCTCACCATTGACAGCTCATCTGATGAAGAGGAGGAGGAGCCATCTGCCAAGAGGACCTGTCCTTCTCTGTCGCCCACATCACCGCTGAATAACAAGGGGTAAGGCCCATGGGAACAGCATCGTGAAAGGCCGCCACACAGATAGGATGCAGAGCCCTGTCCGGTGTACTGTTGCACAGGACTGTGATTTTCTCCCAGTTGTGTGTCAGGAGGGGCATGTGTCATTGCTGTAGAAAGCAGACCAGGACCCACAGCATGCTTCTCGGTCATTGTGACTTACAGCCAGTAGCTTCCCGCGTTTCCCAGTGAGCATCATGTTAGTGATGGGGATGCTCATGAGACACTGATGTCTGCTCCGTGTCCAACACCCTGTCCGGGGCATGGGCGGACACGCTTCCCTCCTGAAAGAGTCCAACATGGTGGAGGAGATGGTTTAGGTAAAACAATAGCTGGTTCTAGCTGTGCTCTCGAGCAGACTGTCAGTGTGAGGATGCTTCCAGGGTTCTCAGCAGAGTCTGTTTGGCCGAGGCACAATTACAGCTCTTCACTGTTGGTCAGTCTCAACATCGATCTGCTCCCTTCTAGGTAGGAGAATTATGTATCATGTTGTCACCGCATAGGGGTTACTCGGGAAAGCCCCCTCCAGGGCCACAGTGACAGTACAACAGGTAGGATGCATGCAACTGCCCCAGATTCCATCCCTGGTACCCTATAGCGTCCACTGAGCCCAGAACCAGGAGTGATCCCTGAGTACCGCCAGGTGTGGCCCCAGAAGAAAAACTTAGGATATCTATTTGAACTTATTTATGGAAGCTTATTTATTGCAGCAGTCAGCGACAGGCTAGTAAATGAACCCCTTGCTTTTTGGTGGCTTGGCTCTCAGGAATAGAATACAGTCTAACATATCCCTGCTTCTGACTTTCACACTAGTTAGCATATAGAAGTAAAGACTTGAAATCATAACCTACAAGCCTTTAAAATCATTACTCTGCACAGAATGAATGTTTAGAGCCTGAAGATATAGCCAGGTGGCAGAGCCCCTGCCTCGCAGGCTTGAGACTGTAAGACCTGTCACCACGTGCGAGTGAGTTCTTGGTGGCGTGGTTGTCTGCGATGCTCCATGCTCCAGCCAGCTAATGTGCAGCACTGTGCTGGTGTGCCCGCCCAGGCTGGAGGCAGCTGCGGAGGGGCAGAGGGGACATCAAACTCGGGAAATTGGTTCTGTGACTATTTCAGCTCTAATTCTGCTTTGTTTTTCTTGTTGTTTTCCCTTTCGTTTTGAATTTGTTGGCGTAGCATTCGTTTATAAGTGTGTGAATATCTGTTTCAGGGTTGCAGTCTTCCCATTCCCTGACTGTCACCCACATGTAGTGTCCCTCCTCCTCTCTCCCCTCCACTCCCCAGCCTTCCTCATCTCGTCCTGTCACCAAGTGCAGGTTTATGCTGTTGGACTCGGCTCTTTGTTCACTTTGTTTCTTCATATCCTGCATAGGAGTGAGATCACCCGTGCTTGTCTTTCTCCTTCTCGCTTTCTTGACTTAGCATGACCATGACCCCCTCCATGCTCCACCCATGTCCAGCAAAAAAGATGTCGTCTGGGGCTGGAGCAATAGCACAGCGGGTAGGGCGTTTGCCTTGCACATGGCCGAACCAGGTTTGATTCCCGGCATCCCATATGGTCCCCTGAGCACCGCCAGGGGTGATTCCTGAGCACAGAGCCAGGAGTAGCCCCTGTGCATCGCCGGGTGTGACCCAAAAAGAAAAAATGTTGTCTTCTCTTATATTGGAGTAGGATTCTGCTTTGTCCTTTCCCCTGTTGGACACCTGGGCCGTTTCCAGCTGTCTGTCAGCAGTGCTATGAATGCAGGCATGCGTGCCTTTCTGTGCTTGTTGGTGGGTGTTCTTTGGGTAGATGCCGTGGATGGAACTGCTGGATCGTCTGGTAGTTTCAGCTGTAATTTTAAAACAGGAGTATACGTGCTGTGTCCCAGAGAGCATGAGCCAGTTTCCCGCCCAGCGGTGAGCGCAGGGTCCTTTTTCTCTGCTCCCCACCAGCCCTGATGGTTTCTGATTTTGTGAATCAGGCCGTTCCCACTAGTCGAGACATCTCATTGTTTCAATTTATGTTTTCCTTGACAATCAGTGGCGATCTTCATTTTTCTCTTATGCCTGTTGGTGGTCTCTGTGTCCTCTTTGGTGAAATGATTGCTGAGTTCTCCTCTCGCTAAGTTACACTCATTAAGGATGTTAATATTAATCATATAGATGGATCCTATGAAGCAGCTTTACTGTCAAACTGTACATTTTCTCTTTAAAAAAAAACTGGGTGTTGAGAAAATTAAAGGTCTTCTTGGCTATTTCTCCAAAAATAGCTGTTTATTGTGTATGTAAATCACATTAGGTATATTAAGTACTTCCTGAGCTTCCCGGGGGCTAATTGAACCCAGATATGGTATTGGCAGACGCCAGACCTTTCTCTGCTTTCAGATTAAAAGGAACAGTCCCAAAGTCTGTGACAGTCAGATTCGGTAGCCATTTTACAGTGACGGGTCGTTAGTCACAAGAAACCTCAGTCCAGCCAACATTTTGGCGGTTGTGTGGTATAGACATGAAGGCACAGTTTGAAATATCATCACAAAATTGAAAGGAAGCAAACATCAGTAAATGTAGTATTTTGAGCCATGGAATGTTTAATATTCACTCGGAAACACCTTTACTCTTTGGTATACTGGGATGTCTGCACAGGACGGCGTTCCGACCACTCCCTTCTTGCATGATTCCATAAGCATTGGCAGAGAGACAGCTAAGGGAACTGGCACTTTTTATAGATGTAAGCGTTTTCATTATGTTTCCAATAGGTGAAACATTTTTATGAGGTGGGTGAGTGTGTTTCAGGCTTTGTTTCCCATTCATAACGATGTGGCACTGATCCTAACTGGAAGTCTAGTCTCAGACATCTAACCTGGCACCTTTGGAAGTTTTGTTACCGCTGAAATTACATCTCTGTATTCTGAGTACTTTACATGAAGATTTAAAAGCAAAAGACAGCTTCCCCACCTGTCTGCAACATAATGCAGATGAAAATCTCTTGGATGATTGGGGTGGGTGGCACAGTGCAGACCCACAGGTTTGCACTCAGGACTGTAGAATCCCATTCCCTTTGAAAATCTTTGCTTGTTTTCTCTTTCGTTGTTGTTGTTGTTCCTTTTTTTGGGTCACACCTGGCCTTGCACAAGAGTTACTCCTGGCTCTGCACTCAGGAATTACTCCTGGCAGTGCTCGGGGGACCATATAGGATGCTGGGATTCGAACCTGGGTCGACCACATGCAAGGCAAAAGCCCTGCCCACTGTGCGATCACTCCAGCCCTCCTTTCAAAATCTTTGATTCTTGTCTTTTCTCTTCTCTTTTTGTTTCCTACCCGTTGGTTAAGGTAAGATGAAAACTCGAGGGGAGACAGAGAGCTCAGCTGGCCAGGCTTGCTAGCGTGCAGCTACAGCCATGCCGGTCCAAAGCCCGGCATTGCCTATGGGCCCGGGTCCCCCTAGCATCACTGGATGTAGCCCTGGAAGGCCCCTGAGTACTGCTTGGGAGGTGCCTCCCGAAGCCCCCCTAATGAGGAAGTAAAGATTGTAAAACTCCTGATGAGAGGTTCAGGGCGGAGCGGTAGCTCAGAGGACTGGAGTGCATGTGCGCTTAGGCAAGCTCGAGCCAGGGCCCACCCCCGAGCACCACCAGGTGTGGCCCCAAAGCAAACCTAATAGAAGATGAAGAGAAGGTTTAACTAAAAACAGAATAAATGTTTAAGAAGTTTAAAGCAAGATCTCTAAAGATTTTTAAATAACAAGAAAAAAAGGTTTGGCTGTTCCACTAATTAGACATTGCTCTTGGTTCTTTGAGAATCCATCCCCCAGCTCATTCGGCCTGTTCTCCCCTACCAGCCCGAGCACCTCTCCCCTCTCTGTGTGGCCTTGCTTCCTGCCCTCACTCAGCATGTTGTCCATGCAGACGATGCGACTGGGCTGCGCTGGGCAGGCACCGGAAGTGCAGGCGAATGGGACCTTTTGCCCTTAGAAAGTTCCCGGATCTGGGCACCAGCTCTTGGCCCCTGGCACCAGAGGATTCCAGCCCCCAGTTGTGTCTGTATGTCTTCTTCGCGAGCACGGACTTCATCATTTTCCTAGCCATCTTCCCCGCCTCTTGGTTTTTAGTTTTCAGAATTTCATCTGCGTAGAGGCCGTTCGGTCGCTTCCCAGTGGAGTGGCTTGGCCGCGTTTTCTCCTTCGCTCTGAACCTGTAGGTGATAATGAGCTCCTGGTTTGTGAGAGCGAAGCGTCATTGCATCCATCCTCCCCTTCCCACAGCCTCTGCAGGGTGCTATCCAGTGCACAAATTATTTCCTGATAGTTCATGGACAGTCCAAGATCTATATTGTCTTGCTTCTCTCTGTCTTATTTCCAGAAGCAAAAAAGGCAGCGTATGGTGAGAAGCAACCCCTGCATGAAATGTGAAACGTTCAGCTGATTCATGAAGACCCTGTCACCCTTTCTCTCTTGCAGTATATTGAGTCTTCCGCATCAGGCATCTCCAGTGTCGCGCACCCCCAGCCTCCCTGCCGTGGACACGAGCTATATCAACACCTCCCTCATCCAGGACTACAGGCACCCCTTCCACATGACGCCCATGCCTTACGACTTACAAGGTGAGTAACCTGGGCCACAGAGCTTTGGCCAAGGGTCTTTGATCTGGGCGGGTTGGGGGAAGCAGTGAGAGCTGGGAAAGCCAGAGCTTGGCAGGTGGGGGTGGTCATTAGTGAAGTTCAGATCTAGTTTACATGGGCCAGTGTCTATACCGGCGGGAAGCCAGCTTCAGATAGACTGGGTGCAGGCTGGTGTTGGGTATTTCGATGTTTATGGAACTGGGTCCTAATAGCTGTGCTGTCGAATACTTTATAGATTCTGAATGGGAAAGTTTAAATTTTTTTTTCCCAGTGAGCCTGATCATTTATATATCCAAAAGATTTCTTGGTAGCCGGGGCTGTATGGCCCAGCAGTATAGCATGTAGCTAGCATTGGCATTTAACAGTTTCTGTATTTCTTTATGTCACTTAATACTTAAGGGCCTTATTTTTTTATTTGGGGGGGGGAAATACGTGGGAGCTGGTGCGATAGCACAGTGGTTGGGGTGGGTAGGTGCTTGCCTTGCACACAGCTGACCCAGGTTCGATCCTCAGCATCCCATATGGTCCCCCGAGCCCACAAGAATAAGTGTAGAGCCAGAAGTAAGCTCTGAGCACCACTGAGTGTGACCACAAAAACTGAACAGACAACAACAAAAACTGTGGTCCGTCAACAAAATTTCATAGGAAAGCATAAAATGGAATTTCCTCTCTCCGCGTCCAGAAAACTCCAAGGTTATTGGCAAGGACTCCCCTCTTGAGGACAGCTGTGTGACTCCTTAGTGTTTGTCAGGAAAACCTTGTTTGGATTTTGTCCAGTGGAACTGTCTAATGAGGGCAAATACTGAAAAAGTCTCTGCTGGCTGGTATAGTGACCACTGGCCACATGCGCGTTTGAGATGTGGCTTGTCTGGCTGAGGAACTGCATTTTTTATTTTTCTGTAATCGTGGCAGACGTGAACAGCCACAACGTGTAGTTAGTGAGCACTCTGTTGGATTGGGCTGACAGCCCCCTTTTTCACTCAGTCCGGTGCCACTCTTTGTGGGGCCGGTGTCACAGTCTGTCAGGGAAAGGAGTGGACGCGTGGCCTCGCATCTGTATCTGTATCTACCTGCCCAAGCTTAACCGGCATGGCCGATGCGGCCTTGATTCACGTGGGTCTGCGTGATCTTGGTCGCATGTCGCATGGGGTGGCAGGGACAGAACGTGACTGGGGGCCCAGCTGGCAGGGACCCCAAGGCAGCGGGGAGCAGAGTAGCTCCCACCCCGTAGCCAGACTCCCCAAGAGCTCACGAGCCTGACATCAGAGAGGCTGAATGGAAAACCAGTGAGCGAATTTGAAAACATGAAAGTCCGTGCTGCAGCTGGACTTCTTTCAGCCTCCAGCCTGCTTATCTGCAAGATGGGGCCACACAATAATGACACGCTTCATGAGGTGCTGGTGAGAAGCACGTTGGAATAGATGGAAAATAACATACATGGCGCCGGTGTGAACCATGCCCAGAGAAATCTGGTCAGCCGGTCAGGAGTCTGGAGACTGGAGAAAGGAGGGTCACCTCCTTGTGATCATGTACAGTTCTAAAGGAGTTGAGAGTTAATTGTTAGGGGCTGGAGCAATAGTACAGTGGGTAGGGCATTTGCCTTGCACACGGCAGACCTGGGTTCGATTCCTGGTATCCCTTATGGTCCACCAACACCACCAGGAGTAATTCCAGAGTTCAGAGCCAGGAGTAACCCCTGAGCATTGCTGGGTGTGACCCAAAAAGCAATATATATGTGTGTGTGTGTGTGTGTGTGTGTGTGTGTATATACACACAGAGAGAGAGAGAGAGAGAGAGAGAGACTTAATAGTTAATATCGGTGTTTTTGAAATATTGGGTTACTTTTTTTGGGGGGGTTGTTTTCCTTAAACTAAAATAATTTTTTCTTCCACAGGATTAGATTTCTTTCCTTTCTTATCAGGAGACAATCAGGTATGTTATGGGGGAAAAATACTCCTGTTTTCACTGGACATTAAAATACTTTAAAATGTAATATATAGCCAGGGCAGGGAGGGGATCCATTTCCTTAGAAGATTCTGAAGAGGGGTTGGAGAGATGGTAGCAACAGGCAGGCCGCTCGCCTCATGCATGACTGACCCTGCACCCCAACTGGTTCCCCAACTTCTTCCAGGAGTAAGCCCTGAGCCCTGCCAGATGTGGCACAGAAACCAACAGAAAATTCAGAACAGCCATAGCCCTGTTAGTGGCAGAGTACTAAGGAACTGAGAGCTCAAGAGAGAGTGCAGAGGATAATGCACTTGCCTTGCATGCAGCCACTCCAGATGGATCCACAGAACCACAGACGACCCCCAAACCATCAGTCAACAAAGAAAGAAAGAAAGAAATAACCCTTTGTGGGCTGAAGCGATAGTACAGCGGGTAGGGCATTTGCCTTGCACATGGTCGACCAGGGTTCAATTCCCAGCATCCCATATGGTCCCCCGAGCACCGCCAGGAGTAATTCCGAGTGTAGAGCCAGGAATAACCCCTGTCCATCGCCAGGTGTGACCCAAAAGCATTTTAAAAAAAGAGAAATATCCCTTTGCTTTTAGCTGTTCCTGAGTATCAGGTCAGAGCAGTGTCTGCCTGTTGCCTCTTTAGAAGTAGAATTTTGAGAATTGCTTGCAGCGCAGATGAAAACAAACAAACAGAAGTCACTGCCTCAAGATCATTGATGTGATCAGTGCGGAGTCCACTTGTCTGCACGATGTCATTATCAAATATTCCGGAGCACGGGGGATCAGGGCGGGGGGCCAGGCTGGGCTGGAGGGAGCGCTCCCCTGCGGGGTTCTAACGGCGTCTTGTCTCTTGCTCCATGCCAGCATTACAACACCTCCCTTCTGGCCGCTGCCGCCGCCGCCGTCTCGGATGACCAAGACCTCTTGCACTCGTCCCGCTTCTTCCCCTACGCATCCTCACAGATGTTCCTGGATCAGCTGAGCGCAGGAGGCGGCGCTTCCCTGCCTGCCACCAACGGGAGTAGCAGTGGCAGCAACAGCAGCCTCGTGTCCTCCAACAGCCTGCGGGAGGGCCACAGCCACGCCGTGGCCAGCAGGAGCGGCACCGACACAGCCTCCATCTTCGGCATCATCCCGGACATCATCTCCTTGGACTGACCCCCGCCCCAGGAACAGGACTTGGCAGGAAGACGAGGACTCAGCGCTGTGCTTGCCCTTGCTCTGGTAGAGAAGTACACGTGCGTGGTTTTTTCCTTTTTTTAGGGAAAAAAATTAAAAGAAATGTACAGAGAACAAAACTATATTTTCAGTTTTACTTTTGTATATAAATCTAAGACTGCCTGTCTGATAAAACACTTGTTTAAAAAAAAAAGGAAAGAAAAGAAAAAATGACAAAAACAAATACCCACAAACCACCTTCGGTTCATTTTTTCTGGATTCTGAAGACTTTTTTTTTTTTCCCATCATTTGTCCTATGGTTTTGGTTTTATTTTACTTCAATGGCATTATTTTATTTGCAATAACAAAAAAAGGAATTGCATGTATGAAGTTTTCAATTGTGGGCTTTTCTTTGTTGTGGGGAGGGGGTGGGGAGATAGCTTTAATTTCCATTTTCTAAAAATGAACAGACTTGGATTCTGTTTGTGTGCATATTTTATTCAGCCTTAAGTTATGAATCTCATGTGCCCCACTGCATTCCTCTGTACTTGCAGGACATAGCTTGTGAGCGTGTGTGTTTTCCGTGTGCGTGTCTGTATTTCTCTGTCCTCACTGTTTCTTCTCCCCCCAAGTTTGCATTCAGTTGATAAATCAGTTGCTTGCTTTTTTCAAAGTGCTTTGAAGCTCTTGAATTCACCTATGAGCATCTTTTGGACTCTTACAATTGCATGTTCTCCATCACGTACACACTCTCTTATTTGCTAGGTTTCCCCCAGGAATATGTTTTAGACTGGAGTCAAGCTGTCAGGTAAGGAGTAGGCTTAGCATACCTGTGAATACACTTTAGTCTCGTTCTCAGTTTGGACTGCCAGTATTATGTATTGAAACCACGTCTGTGAAGACCTGCTTTTGTTGACCACAGGGTAACAAGTTTTCGTGTGAGATCTTTGCACCACAGTAGGAAGGAAGGCGAGCTTGCAGGGCCCTTTAGGGCATCTCGTGTAGCTGGCAGAGATTACATCACCTCCAGAAAGACAGTCGACTGTTGTAAAAGTAAATACTGTTTGGAACGTTCATCGTGCCAGACATGGCAGTCTGAGGAAAGTTCCTGCTATCTGATCAAAGTTGAAATGGTCTTGATCCTTAGTCATTTTTACTCTGATTCTGAATAGACTTTTCTTTTTTTAGCCTAAATCTTGTTTTATTGCTGTTTGTTTTTACCTTTCAAGACAAGCATGACGTAGGAAAGCCATTTTTGTTTGTATGTTTTAAATATATGGATCTGTTTGATTTATTTCATAATGGAGCATGTAAATATATTGAAAACTCTTCCAGAAGATAACTGAGGGTCACCAGAAAGGAAAAAATGGTTTTACATGTGTTCTTCAATCCTTGTTGGAAAAGGTCCGACCTTCTCTTGGTGAACCATGAAAGTGTGGATAAGAATTTTTGGTACCACTAGAGCAGGCTTGATTAACAGAACAGATAAAGATGGGGTATGATGGCTACTGGTTTCCAGACTCGAGTTGGGGATCTTAACTGTTTATGTTCTCAGAGTTGATGATGGATGACCTTTGTGTATAAAATTGCTTTTATCCTTACAGTGGTAACACAATGACCTACTTTCATCCAGGAGGAATTCAAGACGGCTGTATATTCAGTTGTATGATAAAATTAATCACTCACATTTGTGTGGTATCTAAAAGTAATATGTTTTTACAGCATCTCTCTGCCACTAAATTGTTGACTTGAATCTTGAAAAATAAGTTGGTGTTGATATGTATATGTGTGTGTGTATATACATGTATTTATAGAGAAATGTGTGTGAGTGACAGTGAGTTACATGGTCTTCCCTGCGTGTGTGTCCCCCACAGAGACATGGCTCAGCTCTAGTCACTAATTTGCAATAAAAAAGGTTTCATTGTCGGTTAAAACAAAAAATAGTTCAGTTTTTTTAATGAATCTGTGTTATAGTGAGTAAACAACTGAACACTCTCAATGCCATATTAACCTAAGCTAATATCTAAGAAGTATCTAAATTTGTGTCTAAATTCAGATTGAGATAGAAATTACCTAAATCGTGGGGAGTTGCTTATTTTACAGTGTAAGAGAAAACATTTCCAGTTAAAGATAAAAAGAAGTGGTTTTTCTTTTCTCTTTTTTATTTCTCTTTTTCGATCATTGTTGTTACTGGTCTCAATTCTGATCAATAACTCTGTCTGATTATGATGCTGAATTACCAACTCTTTGAGTGACCCAGTGGGAAACCCATCCCTCTACTTCCATGAGCACCCAGTGTTGGGAAGGATTTCTTTCCCAGAGTGCCCTGCAGTCTAAGGGAAGAACATGAAGGCAGATGTCTGCCTGGCGGCTGTCCCCACAGGAGAAACTGACCGGTCAGTTGTCGTTCTGGTTCCATCCCTTCTCTTCTTGAGGTGTGAGTTCCCTTCGTTGGCTCTCCCAAATGCTTCGTCATAGCATACTTGCATGGTCTCAGAATTGTCAGTAGAGTCGCACAGCACATCTTTCTCTTCCCAGTGAAGGTACACCGGTCATTTGCCTGGTCCCGTCCGTATCCCACCCTCACTCCCCTACCCCTGCCAATGCTTGAGAGACTGACTAACAAAAAACAGTCGTTCTCAGAACTGCCAGCCCCTGGCTGTGGTCTTTCATAATAGACGTGGCAGATGTTTGTGTTTCTGTACAGGCGTGTGTGCATGTATGTGTCATGTGTGCATGGATGTGTGTCAATATGCACACAGTGTCGGTAGCATAGCTTTGACTAACGGGGTTGGAGTTTCTTTCCGTCAGTGGGCAGTATTCCACACATCTATTTTAAAATAATATGAACCTTTCCCGAGTCACTCTGAGTTGGCTCACGTGCATTGCACATTCAGCTTTTTTTTTTTTTTACTTCCGTTCTTACAGACTCTCTCACAGTTCAATATTAGTACTGACTTAGGAAAGGTTCACTTAAGCTTCTGAAATGTGGTTTCTTGGCAGTTTCTTTGGAGTCAGATGTCAGAAAATGAATGAAGATACCCAATTTTAAAATAATAATTGTGAAAAAAGCCTTTTTTTAAAAAAAAAATTTCCAATTTAAATGCACAAAAGTACTTCAAGAGCTTCAGGACGTTAAAGCACATTTGGAATTATTTTAGTAAGAATTTTATTTTATCCATACATGTTGAATTCTGTAGTTGTTCTTTTTCTTTAATTAAAACACACACACAGCTTAGATTTGAGAGAGAGCAGGAGGATAGCTGGTGGCCCCAGAGTGTGCTGCTGATAACTGTTTCATTAACAGCGGGGGAAATGTATATAAACAGATAAGATTTACCATAAATTCCATGAACTTAAATCTGTGATTCATTGCCTTAAAACTTTCTCTTAGGATTTCCATACCGCATGCCAAACCAGTAAATGGCTTTTAAAAATGTATAGTAGACCAATGTCAGTTTGTATAAAAGTACCAAGTGAAAATATTTATTACATGCATTGGAAAAAAAATTGTTTACTTATTGAATGTTACCTGTTTATGTAGAGCTCTTTAGATGTAATAAAAGAAAAGCCTTCAGTTAATTTGTCTTCTGTAAAATACACTGCTGGGCCCCGAAGGGACACAGTGCTGATGAGAAAACGCTAATGCTTTATACTTCCAAAGCGCCTTCGTGCCAAGCATTCAAAGCATGACAGGTGACTCTTTCTCCTGCTACATGCTTCAAGGTAAGTGATGGGTGCAAAGTCTTCATTCTTCCTGAAATACCGCTAGCTTAGAAACGAACCGGAGCGACTGGTTCATTTTGAATCTCTCTCATGACATGTACTTTGAGTTCTAAGAGTAGTGTTGCCTCTGCAAACAATCCTGTGTCAACCCACTGGATTTTAGTGAGTGTGAAACTGGCATCCCACCTGAATGCAACCTGCCATTCAGCTCCTTGGCTCAGTTCTCAGCTCTCAGCCTTGGATCTCACCCCTTCCATCAGTGACCTTAGCTCCTCCCCTGGGAGCTCATATCCTCCTCTGGGACCTTAGCTCCTTCGTCTGGAACCTTAGTACCTCCATCTGGGACACTGTCTCCTCGTCTGGAGTCTTACATCTTCCATCTGGGGTCTTAGCCTCTCGTTAGCAGGTCCCTTAATCGGGGCCTCCAAGGAAGAGGAAATGGACTCAGGTCTTGCCACTACTCTGTACCAGTTGTATATTTTCCAGGCAAGTGAGATTAATAAACTTGTGTTCAAACCAGACTGGGGCCATTCTGTGACAGAGCTTTGAGGGGAAGTTCGCTCTTTGACAGCCCAGAACTCTGTTCATCTGTGTCTCCTATCGAGTCCTCTGGGCAGGGTCTGCCCCTTACACCCACAGAGCCATTGAGCATGGACGTGGAAGGAAGAAAAAGCCATTTTCTTCAGGACACCCAAGTCTAACTGCCCTGAAGGGGGGTGGGATAGGGGTGATGGTCACTTCACTGTGAAGATAATGGAACAGAAGCACCAAGGCCCTCACTTGCTGTGACCTCATCGGGCTCAGTAATTCTTTATTCCTACTTTGGGATTTTAAGGGTGCTACTCCTGGCTCAGTACTCAGGTACAGGGAGGGGAGGAGGCATCTCACAGTGCTGGGGATCATCTGGCCTGCAAAGCGTTCACCCCAGCTCTCTGAACCAGATTGCAAAAAGTTTCAGCTACCAGGAGCCCTGGGTCTGCTCCCTGCATCTTCCAGAACTCAGCTCCTCAGCCAGACAGTTCCACAGAGCCTTTTCCCACTGGGTCTTACCCACCAGCTACAGCGCCTAGGATGCCTGCTGGAGTTCCACTTGGAGAGTGAAAGACCTTGCCCTTCTCAGAACCTCAGGTTGGTTGCCACATGTGGTGCGGTGGTTACACCAAGACTGTCCCTTGCATCGCCTAGTACTGGCCCTGTGAGCCCTGTGGCCTCACTCTTGGAAGAAACCCTGCCCTCTTTTTTTGGCTGCAGAAACGGCACCCCCTGGCACTTAGACAAAGCCACAACCCAGAAGAGCCGGTGATCCAGGGATGGAAATCTCTAGCCCCCCCCCCGCCCCCCCCCCACACACACCTTTTTAATTAGAGGCTGCTGCAGAAGAGAGGATCCAACCCCAGGGCCTTGCTGTGCCACCCCAACCCCAGATCCCACAAGATTGACACTACCTAGAGATCCACAGAGTTGCTGAGTGCACAACTGCAACTTTGTTTTTTGTTTTGTTTTGTTTTGTGGTGGGGTTTTTTTTTTTTTTTGGTTTTTGGGTCACACCCAGCGATGCACAGGGGTTACTCCTGGCTCTGCACCCAGGAATTACGCCTGGCAGTGCTCAGGGGACTATATGGGATGCTGGGAATCGAACCTGGATCAGCCATGTGCAAGGCAAATGCCCTACCCACTGTGCTATAGCTCCAGCCCCACAACCTGCAACTTTGAACCAGCTTGGCAACCCCTGTTACGCAATTTTAAAAAACTTGAGGGGCCAGAGCTGAAGTGCAGTGGGGAGGCACTTGCCTTGCATGCACATAACCTGGATTCAATCTCTAGCACCCATAAGGTTCCCGGAACATCGCTAGGAGTCAGCTGTGAGTACCACCAGGTGTGGCCCAAAAACCACACACAAAAAAAAAAACTACTTGTGCTAGAATAATGCCCAGGTACAGTGTCCCTGCACACACCATGGCCTTCGCCTGTCATGACCCATTTCTGGAGAAAACAGCCTGAGACTGACTCAGTTGGCTCCGTTGAGCAGATCATCCTCACTGTGAACCTTTGACGACAGGCCAGGAGGGAAGCGCAAGATCTGACAGGGTCCGAGACAGGGCAGCCTCCGCCTGAGGAGCTCGGCCACTAGCTGGTCTTCGCTCTGGGCTGTGGAGTCAAATCACTCTCCCACTGTTAGCTGGCACTTGCCCATTCTAACGTATGAATAAACCTCCTGAGCTGGGGTCCTTGGCAGGGATGGGAGAGAGACTTTTAAGCAGCGAGAAACAGTTACCACAGTTGGGTCGTATTGTTTTTAGTCCAAGCACCTGTTTGTTGCTAACAGGGACCTGGTGTCAGCACTGTGGAAGAAGCAGTTACTGGAAATGTGACCCTGTTCACAAGGCTCTGCCAGAGCACTGAGGACTACTGTGCTCTGGGGGTTGCAAAGGCATTTTTTTTTCTGGGTGGGGAGGGGGGTGGTGGACAAGGGAGGTCACACCAAGCGATGCTCAGGGATTACCCCTGGCTCTGCACTCAGGAATCACTCCTAGTAGGGCTCGGGGGACCTTAAGGATGCCAGACATCAAGTTGGCTGAGTGCAAGGCAAGCGCCCTCCCAGCTGTACTATTGCTTTGGCCCGCAAAGGTATTTTCAGCTTATCTGAGACCAATCTCCACCGGCTCCAAGAGGTAAGAAGTGGGAATGGAATCCAGCTTGGGGGTCTTGAGGTTTCCAGGGATCAATCTGGCATAGTTTTTCTTCACCAAATAAATGATTTGTCCTGAATGACCAGACTGCAAAGCAGAAATACAGGTCCAACTCCAATCCACTGGCTCATACCCCACGGCAAAGGCCAGGACCCCACCTAGGGCTTACAAAATCCACAAAAAAAAGAAAAAGAAAAAGAAACCTATTATCAGAGGCCTAACCAAAGGGCTGGAATCCTTATTTTCATTGACCGGACATCCCTGCTCCAGTCAGGAATGTCAGCTGGCTGCGGACCTGCTGCCTCCCCCACACCAGGACAGTTATTTTTGGTTTTTTTTTTTAATTTATTGAATCACCATGAGATACAGCATTACCAAATTGTTCACGATTGTATTTCAGTCATACAATGTTCCAACACCCATCCCTCCACCAGTGTAATTTCCCAGCACCAATGTCCCCAGTTTCCCTCCCACCCCTTCAAGCCAGCCCCCACCCCAGCCTGCCTCTTTTCAGATGCATTCCTGCCCAGGGGCAGCCAGGCTGCGACTCAGTAGTCCCGCACGGGGATGGTGATCTTGTGAATAAAGTCATCATAGTTCACTCGGCCGTTTGGTTCGATATCTGTTTCCTGGAAAAGATCATCCACTGCAAGAAATCACATTAATTTTTCACTTTGGCTTCAGTGTTCCATTACCAGACACGGTGTGCTTGGGGCCTGGGCTCCCCAGAGATCTCCCCTAAGTGTCCAATTAGCTGTTCCCATAGACAAGGGCACTGCAGACAGGGCAGGCCCTCGACCCTGCTCCAGGGAGCCAGGCTCCCCATCTCTGAAGTCAGCTGAAGTTCTCTGGGTTTTTTTGGGTTTTTTTTTTGTTTTTTGGGGGTTTTTTTTTTGCTTTTTGGGTCACACCCAGCGATGCTCAGGGGTTACTCCTGGCGGTGCTCGGGGGACCATATGGGATGCTGGGAATCTAACCTGGGTCGGCCGCGTGCAAGGTGAATGCCCTACCCGCTGTGCTATCGCTCCAGCCCAGTTCTCTGTTTCTGATGAGGGGCCACACCTGCTGGTGCTCAGGGAAGCCTCTAGGGTGCCAGCGATTGAACCCAGTTGGCCACGTGCAAGGCAAGTTCACTACCCACTGTACTATCTCTCCAGCCCTATGGAGATAAGGTGACCCTGTGCTGTACCTCAAAAAACCTTTCCCAGTGGTTCTACCTTGTCCAGCCCCCTGACCCCCACCCCACTCAGCACCTCAGCAGATCGGACATCCTCCATCCACCCTCCAACCCACCCTTCACCTGTCTCCCTTCTCCACCAAACTGGCATCTGCCTACTACTTTGCTCCAGTGGGGTCAGTCAGCAGCACCCCTATTTAGAACAAATAGCTACTGGAGGTACGAGAGAAAATTAATTTTACTGTGTCTGAAGTACACAAACGGGCTTTGTTCTCTAACGCAGCTCTGAAAAAAACTCACTTCACTGACCAGCTTCTCCTGGACTTCGAAAGGGACAAAATCCGAGCTTGTCCCGAGTGCAGGCAGGAAGCTCCATTTCAGCTCCCCTGCCCAGTGGCCTCTTGACCTCCCACAAACACTGTCTTGCTGCCCTGTGTCCCGGGCTTCCAGACATATAATTCCAGGAAGTCAGAAAAGAGCCTGAGATTCTCTGCTTAACCATCATCCACTGAAATGTAATTACTGTGCTCTGCACTTGAGCTGATAAAGGCTGTATTTTTAGAATTTTGAGGAGACTAATTGATCTTATTTTGAGAAGCTTCAAGTCATGGGCAGCTTGGGGGAACCGTGTGGGGAGACGGAACATGCCCAGCTCGGCGCTACCCTATCACAGCCTGATGGGAACCAGGAATTGTCCAGACCGGGGCTGCAGCCATGCAGCCTTGGGAACAGAGCCATGACCTGGAGGTTCCCAGGGGACAGGCGTCAACCTCACATGGTCTCTCACCATCCCTAGCTGCTCCCAGGCCAATGGCAGATTTCTTTTCCATCTCCTGGCCCAGAAGTCCTCCGTCCAGAAGCATCTTTCCTATCTCCTGTTTAGGATGAGGAAACCAATCTCCCCATGCGCTATTTGGTTTGTTTCTTGGACCACACCCTGTGAGGCTGGGGATCAAATGCAGGCCATCTCCTGCAAAAGCCATTGTCCGTCTGCCACGCTTCAGAGTGCAAGGCTACACGAGGGGGAGAGGCAGGTGGGCAGTGGATGGTGTTCAATGGAGCCGCCCTCTACCAGCAGTCCACACCCCAACACCAGAGGCTGTGCTGTGTTCTCACGGCCATGATGGGGTAAGGACATCCAGGTGCCACCATGGAACCTGAGGTGGTGCTTGCTGCCAACCCAGGAAGCCGGGACACAGCCTCTGCCTACTGTTGTACTATTTGTAAAGACTTGGCCCAGAGTCTTTGACAATGGGGCTCATCACAGCAGCCTGGATCTTGGGGCCTGAAGGATGGCCTCTTTTCTTCTTGTTTTGGGGCCACACCCAGTGGTGGTTACTCCTGGCTCTGTACTCAGGGATCATTCCTCGCATGCCTCAGGGACCGATCCGGGATGGAACCCAGGTCAGCTGTGTGCAAGGCAAGCACCCTCCCCCGCTGTAAAGTCTGTTTTCTAACAAAACAAGCAAGGGCATGAGAAGTTACTTGTCTGGGGTGCCAGAAGA
The DNA here is from genome assembly GCF_029834395.1 of Sorex fumeus. Taxonomy (NCBI): domain Eukaryota; kingdom Metazoa; phylum Chordata; class Mammalia; order Eulipotyphla; family Soricidae; genus Sorex; species Sorex fumeus. The sequence continues at coordinate 11,261,852 of NW_026606120.1, forward strand.
TAGAACAGGGGAAAGGCTCTTGCCTTGCATGTGATCCCCAGCATATATAGTCTCCCAAGCAGCACTGGATGAACCCCAGAACTGCCCGCCCCCATCCCCCCACCACCAGAGTGGCCCTGGGACCCTAGTTCTACAGAGCCTGAGAAGTACCATAACTGTGGACCCTCACACCACGGAACCATCATGTGACTGGCTAGGAACTGCTGGGACGCCTTGGGAGCCTCCAACTCCAAACAAGAAAGATTGTCTGGCACTAGAGAATATAGCTCATGGAGCTGAGGCCTGGCTCTGCACCCCAGCTGCACCTGGTCCTCTAAGCAATGACAGGAGTAGGCACTGAGCACTGTCAAGTGTGGCCGAGAACAAACAAATTAGAAACCTTGCGGGAATGAGGAGGCAGAGTTCCCACAAAGAACAAGCAATCCCTTCCGGGGCAGCACTCGGGGAATGACATGCATCCTGTCCAGGCCCTTTTTTCTCCACCCAGTGCTCCGGGCACTGCCACAGGTCAGCCTGCCACCACGAGAGCCATATGGCCTCAGCAGGGACAGATCCAGGCTGGGAGAGGGTGGCTAACGTCCCTGCTTGTATTCAACCGGCTTTTTCAGAAGCCTCCAAGCCTATGTCTCGGCTGCAGGGAGGGGTGAGCAGGGGCCCCAGAGACCACCACAGATTCCCCTTCTGGAAGACTCTGAACAGGATGACTATAGGCAAGAGCTGAGGAATCTGTGGCAACCACTGAGAAGAGGGTGGTGTGAGGGGACACGGGGGGTCTGGGAGACCCACATTCACCTCCTGGCTCAGACACTCAAAACCTGCATCTTGCAGGTGGAAAAGGGGGCCGAGTGTGGCCAGGGGTATTGGCAGTACCCAGAGAGCACAGGCTCCCCAGACCCCCACATTCCACTGTGCCCTGCACTCCAATCCAGAGCACCCCCAGCTTCACCTCTCTCTCGGCCTTGAGGGGCGTGCTCACCCCGCTCCTATCAGTTACCTTCTCTGTGGGTGAGCTTCTCCCCCAGTGTCGTGAGCTTGGCCCGTAGCTCGGATGCCATGATGTATCCCTTCTTCTCCTTGTCAGCCATGAGCAGGGCCAGAAGAATCTCCTTCTTGGGGTCCTCCTGTTTCATCTGTCCGTGCATGATGGCCAGGAATGTGGAGAAATCCAGCTCCCCCTGCCTGTCTGGGGCCCCCCAACAGCAGGGTGTAAGCGGCCTGGGTTCGAGACAGCTCCAGGCCCACCTCCACGGCCAGCTCGGGAGCCTTGAGTGCAGGAACCCCCAGTAATGGGCAGAGGGGGGTGCTCAGCCCACTGCACTGTGTCCCCATAGACCGCCTCCCTGGCCCTCCCCATGGCCCTCAGTAACAGTTCAGCATCTGCCCATTCTGCCTCCAAAGGATTCAGACCCCAGGTTTGCACTGTCCCCTGCAAAACAGTGGCAGAACTGGGGTGGGCCGGGCCTCCTCAGTCTCTTATAGGAGTTTCCCTCCTGCCCTGACCCAGGCTGTGGGCCCACACCCCCCATCCCGCTGGTCTCCCACACCCACCCAGGATGGAGGGACCCCAACTTTTCCCTGGCCGCTGCTGGCATACAGCTGCAGAAATCAGCTTCCTGACAGAAAACAAAGGAGGTGAGAATGTCGTAACCATCACTAAAGGCCATCACTGGGCTCCAGGCCCTGAGTCCAGCTCCCAGCACTACTGCAGGCCTTCAGGCCACCCGAACAGCCACAGGGCCCATTGCAGAGCCTAGGAGACTGATGGAGACAGGGAAGTCACCAGGCTCACCCCCGCCTCTGGGGTCTCTTCCTTTGTGGGCATCTTTGCCCAGCGTGACTGATACTCTGCCAGTCTGAACACACACACACACACACACACACACACACACACACACACACACTTTCCTTAAAAAAAAAAAAAAAAGGAAAATGTTTGTGGGGCCTAACAGCAGGTAGGGTACCTGCCTTGCATGCAGCTAACCCAGGTTCTATCCTCAGCATCCACAGGGTCCCCTAAACACCACCTGGAGTGTCCCCTAAACATCCCCAAGCACAGAGCCAGGAGTAAGTCCTGAGCACCACCAGGTGTGGCCCCAAAACAAAGTGCTCTGTGTTGCCAATGTCAAAAATAGAGCAAGCGGGGCTGGAGCGATAGCACAGTGGGTAAGGCATTTGCCTTGCACACGGCTGACCCAGGTTCAATTCCCAGCATCCCATATGGTCCCCCGTGCACTGCCAGGACTAATTCCTGAGTGCAGAGCCAGGAGTAACCCCTGAGCATCGCCGGATGTGACACAAAAAGCAAATAAATAAATAGAGCAAGGGCAGGAGATTGTATAGCAGACAGAGCCCTTGCTTGCAAACCCCACCTGGGTTTGATGCCTGACACCACATATGGTCCCCTGGGCTGCCCCTGAGCGCAAAGCCAGGAGTCGCCCTGAGCAACAATGGGTGTGGTGTCCCCTGACCAAACATAAGTAAACAAACAGATAACAAACAGATAAAATATAGGAGACTGTGATGCTGGTGATCAGACTCATCATAAAATAATTAACTGGGTGGGGATGTGGCTTTAATGATAGCACTTGACTTCCATGTGTGAGACCCTAGGATTGAACCCTGGCACCTTGTGGTCCTCCGGGTACTGATCTCGGAGTAGCCCCCAAGCAGAGTAGTGTGTGCCTCCCAAAAAAAACATTAACTGGGGCTCAGGAATAGACTCAAAGGGCCAGAGTGCTGGTTTTGCTCGCTGCAACCTCAGGTTTGATCCCTGGCACCAAATGGCTGTCTGAACACTGCTGAGGGTGAATTCCAAAATGAAAATATATATATATATATATATATTTGCTTTGTGGGTCACACCCGGCGATGCTCAGGGGTTACTCCTGGCTCATGCCCTCAGGAATTGCTCCTGGAGGTGCTCGGGGGACCATATGGGATGCTGGGAATTGAACCTGAGTCAGCCATGTTGGCTGCATGCAAGGCAAACGCCCTACCCGCTGTGCTATTGCTCCAGCCCCGAAAATATTTTTTAAAAATATTGAAACCTTAAAAATAATTGAATTAGAAAAATAAATAAATAAATAAATAAATGAACTAGAAAAAAATACAGGAAACAACGCTAAGGGAAAAGCATCCACAGAGAGCCCTGGGGAATTGTCACTTAATTTTCAGGGTATCGGCTGGGCTGTGACTCCACCATAGGTGTAAGAACCTGGCCTGTTGACCCATGGCTCTGAGAGGCCGGGGCTTGGTGGCCCTGCAAGTCCACGGGCACCACAAGTTCTCAACAGGGGGAAGCTTCTAGCAAAACATCCCATTGCTGGGAGGCTGTGGATCTGTGGTCACCTGGCTGGAGGGGCCGGATCCCGGAGTCCCTTATGAAATGGGAGCCATACAGGTGCCAAGAAGTTTTGCAGAAAACCACGAGTTACAGGACACCTAACGAGGTGTCACTGCAGCCCTGAGTTGTGGGACCTGCTCCACAAACTTCCCAGCTGCACCCACTCCACCTCCCACACCAGAAACACCACTGCCACGAGGTCCAACAGGGTTCCCTGACCTACGCTCCTCCCAGCACCTGCGCCCCACATCTCGCCCACGCCCCTAGTCTACGCCCCGCCCATGCCCACGCCCCGCCCCGACCACGCCCCGCCCCTAGTCCACGCCCCTCCCCTCACCTATGCCATGCGTCTGCAGGTGTCGCTGTGCCTCTTTGGGCGTGGGGCTGGTGCCCAGGGACCTCATCACTACCAGGAGGTCGCTTGAGCGGATCTTGCCACGCTGCTGCTTGTCAAACAGCGAGAAGCACTCCTTGTACTCTGCACAGAGTGAGAATTTGAGGGGTGCCCACCACCACCCACCCGAGTTCAATAAGCCTGAGACTGGCCCCATGACCCCCCCACCCCCACCCCGGGAGACTTGATACTGGAAAAGTGGTTTATCTGGTCTATCTACAACCGCCCCGCCCGGCTCCTGCTGCCTTCGTCTTCCTGCTCCCCACTTCCTCCCGGGCTGGTCCTGACCCTGCACCAGCCCAGGGCCCTCTGCAGGCAGGACACTGGAGTGCATAGAGGCACGCCCCTCTGGGGAGGCTGGACTGAGGGGGGCTGGCAATTGTGGGAAGTCATTAGTCATTCTGATGGGTAGCTGTGACGCCTGCCTCCTCCAGGAGGACCCCCCCCCCACACTTCCTGGAGACAATCAGGAGCCAAGGCCAAGCAGGTACCAGGCAGCCATGAGAAGTGGCCTCTTGGGCCAGAGCGATAAATAGCACAGTGGGTAGGGCATTTGCCATGCACGCGCCAGACCCAGATTCCATCCCCGGCATCCCATATGGTCCCCCAGCACCACCAGGAGTAATTCCTGAGTGCAGAACCAGGAGTAACCCCTGTGCATGGTGGGGGTGTGACCCAGAATGAAAAAAAAAAAAAAAAAGCAGTGGTCTCTTTCCCAGCCCCCTCCCCTCATCTCCCATGGAGGCCAGGTGCGCCACCCTCTCCTGTTTCATCTTCGTAGGCCTGCAAGTCCCTGAGAGTGCAGGGGGTCTCGGGGCTGTCACGGCAAAAACATGGAGAGCAGCACCCACTGCTTGATACCCCTGCACACACCACAGACCTCCAGGGACCCCGCAGAAAGTTGGGACAAACAGGGCCGGAAGCCAGCATACACGTCCCACCCGGCTCCTCAGGGTTGCTAATAAAAGGTGGGGTAGAGGCTGTGAATGGCTTTTGTGTCCCATCCCTCCGAGAACTGATTTTTGGTTTTGGCCGCACCTGGCAGTGTCCGGGGCTTACTCCTGGCTCTATGCTCAGGGATCATTCCTGGCCAGGCTCTGGGAATCATATGGGATGCCCAGGATCAAACTCAGGTTGGTCACACACTACCACTGTACTACATCTCCAGCCTCTCCAGAAAGTTCTGGGACCTGATACAGGGCTGAGTATGGGCCAGGTTCAGCACGAACAACCTTGTGTCTCCTGGGATGCAAAAGCAACTTCCCTTCTTCCTTTCAGTGTGTCCCACACCCCCCTGGGTAGGGCCCCTGGGAGCCCCCGGGAGATGCAGAGGTCTGTCCTGAGAGGAAGGACTTGCTACAGCCAAGCACCCAACACCCACTTGCCCTCCCAGGCCCGGCTTGGAAGCCTAGAACCCCTGCCCAGGTACCCCGCTGGCCCCCTCCAGGCTCTGTGTGTCCCACCCTGAGCTATGCTGGGCCCCCTATACTCCCCCAACGCTGTGAGAGGAGAGGAAACCTGAAAGTAACTGAAGCCAGCCTGGAGGAGCAGCCAGGGTGTAAGGGATAGGATGTGTATGGTGGCCTCAGGCCCTGCTTGTCCCAGCTCTCTTTGGGGGTCCCAACTCCTCTGGGGGAGACCCCGAGGCTGCCTGCCCCCTTCAGAAGGGAAACTGGGGCCCAGGCGGCGGGCATATGGCTCTCCTTCCACTCAGCCTCTCCAGCTGCTGCCCCCCTCAATTAGCTGTGGGTTCTGGGGGCCCTCCCAAGTTCTTGATGGCTTATCCTCATCACCAAGTTCCCACCTGCCAGCCTTGACCCGCAGGCCGTGGGGGGCCGGCCCGCTTCCCACCCACCCAAAGGAGCCCCACGCGCACGCGTGGCCTCCGCTCCTGACCAGCAGCCCCACCTACCATTGATCTGGTCCTGCGAGAGAAAGTTGGCCTGCGGCAGAAAGAGGGTGGATCAGGGTGGTCGGCACCCCGCCGCGGGGGACCCCCGCCCGGCACACCCGACCCCCCACCCACCCCCACTCACCATCGCGGCTTCCGCGGCGCGCGCTGCCCGGGCCCCCTCCCTCCCCTCCCCGTGCGGGTCCGGAGTCCAGCGGGGCGCGCCCCTCCCACCCCTGCAATAAACCCGCCGCCTCCATGGAGACGGGCCGGGTGCCAGGGTCAGATTCCAGCCCCGGTGCCAGCTGACACGGAGCTGAGACACCCGGTCCGGCCCGGCGGGGCCCCGCGGGAGCAGAGGGGCGGGGCGAGGCTCCGGACACCAAGGCTCGGGTGCGGGTGCGGCTCGGCGCGCCAGGACCAGCCGGGCGGGCCTCAGTTTCCCGCCGCAGGACCCCCCTCCCTTGTGGACCCTGGGGTGGGCAAGGTCTCCGGCACACGGGGATCTGAGGGGGGCCTGGGACACGGAGGTTTGAAGGGGGACCCGGCGCACGGGGGCTGAGGGGGGCTCCGAGGGGCTTCCCAGCAGGAAAGCGCTGGTCCCCCCTCCCCGCCGCAGCCCAGCGCCTCCCCGCAGCCGGACAGACGCCCGGTCCCCTCGGGTCCGGGCCCCGCCCCGGAAATGAGGGAGTGGGCGGGCCCTGAGCTGCAGCAGCCGCACCCAGGCCCCAACCCGCCCACCCGCCAGGATCCTCGCTGGGGCCCGGTTCAGTCAAGGCTCGGCCTGTGCGGTTGTGCAGGTTGTAGGCTGTACCCTGAGAAAGGGCTTCGGGTCCAAGTCCAGGGCTGGTGAGGGCGGGGGGGGGGGGTGGTCGCAGGGACAGGGGGCGCCTTTTGCACGAAGCCCACGGACAGGCGGGTTGGGGGGGAGGAGGGGTCTGGTCTCCCCAACTCCCTAACTGCAGACTGGTTAGAGAAATGCTCCGGATACAAAGAATCTCCGGGGTTGAACTGGGTGCAGGTGAGAGGTGGGGGTCTCACTGGGGAGATGGACAGAAGTGGGGCTCCCTAGGACCCTGGAGCACCCGCCATGTCCCCCCTAGGAGATCACCCCACGCTGGGAAAGGGGTTCATGGGGAGACGGGCAGGCCTGGATCTGAGTGTGAGTGCACGGTGTGGGGGGTGTGGCAGGGAGGCAGGACCCACACCCTGCCCAGGAACCCGGAGGAGCTGCTGCCCTGAGGCTCGTGCCACGCCCTGCCCACCTCCACCCAGCTTACAGTCCCTCTGGGGCTGACTGAGTTCTGGGGCCAGTCCGTGGGTTTCATCCGTTGTGAACTTTCCGCCCATATGTCACATTCCAAAAACCAACTTCCTTTCAAAAAGAGTTTATCCGGGATGCTCCAACTGTGAGGATGCCAGGCCCCGCCTGTTTCCGAGTCATCAAGTAAAGCCTGGACCCTGGGAGCAGGGTCTCCCAACGCAAGGAGCCAGGTGCTCTATCAGTCTCACCCAGCCCAGGGACAGTTTCTTTTTTTTTTTTTTTCCAGTGAGATGGGTTTGGGGGTTGGGGCCACAGCCAGGGGTCTCTTGGCAGGATCCCTGGATCGGGGCTGGAGCAACAATACAGCAGGTAGGGCATTTGCCTTGCACGCGGCCGACCCAGGTTCGATTCCCAGCATCCCATATGGTCCCCTGAGCACTGCCAGGAGTAATTCCTGAGTGCAGAGCCAGGAGTAACTCCTTTGCATCGCCACTAGGTGTGACCCAAAAAGTGAAAAAAAAAAAAAATACTGTCCTGGGATCAAACCAGGCCAGCCAGTAACGTGAAAGGCACTCTCTCTGGCTCACCAAAGCCAATTCCCAGTTCTCTGGGATCATTCCTGACAGTGCTGGGGAGCCCAATAGGTACTGGAGAGTGAGCCGGGGTCAGCTGAGTGCAAACAAAGCACCTGCCCACTGTATTATCACTCCTGCCCTCGATTCATCCCTTTTAAGAATGAACCTTGGTGAAGCTAGAGAGTGTAGCAGGGAGGGCACTTGCCTTGGAAGCAGCTGACCCAGGTTCAATCCCCTGAATCAGAGGTTAACCCTTACCACTGGGGGGGGGGAACAAAACAAAAGGATTCAAGTGGTGCCAGGCATCAGGTGCGGGTCTCAGCGGCAAGGCCTCCCACCTTCCACCCCCGCCCAGCCCTGCTCAGTCTCTGAGGGGTGAGGGGAGAGTCAGGCTAAGGCCAGAGGGGTGAGGTGGTGACTTCTGCCCAGGAGGAAGTGTCACCCCCAAACCTCAAGCTGGGGGACAGGAGGAAAGGTCTGATGCCTTCCCATCCACTTCCATCTGTACCCCCGGAACCCACCAAGGCATGGAGGCCCAGAGGGGCTGAGTGGGTCACTGGAGGCTGCCCCTGGCTGCCTCCAGGCCTGGGCCCCTCCCCCACTCGCATCCAATGCAGACAGCAGGGGTGTGGCCACCACTCTTTATTCACCCCTCACCCACCCCGTGTGGGCAGCACACAGCTGACCGGGAGAGGCCAGCCCCACCCACACATGAGGAGCTCAGGCCCGGGTTCCCTGAGAACACAGGCCAGAAGGGAGAGAGGGCCCAGCCAACTGCAAAATGAGGCCCCAAGGCTGGGGGCGCCCGGGATCCTGCTTGGACAAGGCCTTCCTGGCCTGGAGCTGCTGGATCCAGCTGAGACTGGAGAGCCTGGGGGAGGGGCTGGGCACAAGGGGCCTGACAGCCTGGCCAGAGACCTGGAGGAGGTGGGAGCCAGTGTGGGGTAATCTTCTGCCCCCGGCTCCTTGCAGGATCCCAGGGGGAAGAGACTAGCCCTGAGAGGGGGGCGGGCAGGAAGGGGAACCTGAACTTGGGCCTAAAAAACCCACCCAAAGGATCCAAAGCTGAGAGAAATGTCACCCCACACAGAGTCACACATACACACCCTCACACACATACACACCATATGCACCCTCACACTCACACTTTCACTGTCTCGCACAGTCTCTCAGCCTCTTTCACTCACACTAACACACCTTTACATCACACACCCTCACTCATAGTGACTCACACACTCATACTCACACACCCTCACACACTCACCCCTATACACATCCTCACACACACACTCACTCATTCACACACCATATACACACCCTCACTCACACACACCTCACACTCATACACACATTCATACTCAACACACACTTTCTCACACACAGTCCCTCACACGCTCACTCTTGACACGCGCACGCTCATGTCCAGCCTCCTGTGGGCCCTCAGTGCTGGCCGCTGGTGTGGAGGCTGTAGAAGGCCCAGGGCTCCGGCACGTAGATGGCGCCCGGGTACTTCTTCCTGAGGACAGGATCGTCCCACAGCCAGGCCACCCAGAGTCCCACGAGCAGGAGGGCCAGGCCGAAGGAGGCGAAGAGGAAGAAGCCGTTGCTGTCCAGGAGGAGGCCCTTGCGTTTCTGGTGCAGGACGAGGGCCAGCATGGCGAAGAAGGTGAAGATGAAGAGGATGAAGATCTGGCCCTCAGTGACCAGGTACCTGTGGAGGCCGGCAGGGTGCTGGTCCCGCGTCCCTCTCCCTCCCACACACCACTCCTGGTGCCAGGCCCAGGGGCGCCCTCGGATTCCCCGCGGACACTGTATCTCAGCTGTGGGTGCCCAGCTGGGAAGCATGTGGTGGACAGTGCCAGATGCCACCGTGGGCTGCAGTCTCCATGTCGCTGTCACACAAGGCCCCAAACTGTGAGCGCCCAACAGTTCTGAGGGCTGTGCCATAGTCCCCGCTGGTCCCGGGTTGGAGGTGGCCAGTGCCCAAGAGCCCAGTCTCAGCACTGAAAGGGGAGAAGGGGCCTGTTCGGCCACCAGGGGGCACGCAGGAGCCTCTTACAGGGCTCAGGCCAGACCCTCCTGGGGTCCCCAGCATCAGTCTCTGTCCTGGGGGGATCCCGAAGAACCAAGAACCAGGCAGGCAGTGTCCGAGGGCAGGAGTCCCCCTGCACTGCCCGGTGCTTCCCTGGGCTGTACCTGGGGTCTACCAAACCCCTTCACCCCAGATCCTCCCCTCAGAAGAGGGACAGCGGCCAGCACCCCCATCTGAGGCCTCTGCGCGGCCGGGGTCCCGGGTGGAGGGGCAAGGGGGGGGGGGGGGGCGGGAGGCCACACGCACGCCTGGCCAACACCATCAGTGCCCCCAGCCCCAGCACACCCGGTACTCACCAGTAGTACAGGCCGCTGGGTACCACCAGGAGCAGTGCGGCCCCGGGCACTGAGCGTGGTGCCGCAGCGGGGACGAAGCAGCCGCTGAAGTACATGAAGAGGATGAGGAAAAAGGGGATGTACCTGCGGGGGAGGGGGCAGCACTCAGGATTCAACGGGCACTCCCACACAGAGGGCCCCCTGCATGCCGCACAACCCCGTGGCTGAGGCCCCTGCACCTGTGAGGCCCCGAGCCAGACCGCACAGGGGCCCCTAAAGCTCGCACCCCTCTGCATCAGGGGCCCAACCAGCGCACAAACGGGGTGCACCAGCCTATGTGAGCACTGCCCCAGACAGGAGGCATGGCCAGGAGGCACAAAGGGCCAGGCCAGGGGGACCTGGGTTTGGGAGAGGTTGCTTGGCCCTGATGTCCTGGGCAAAGTGAATCAGACACCCACTGGGGCCACTCCGCTGGGCTGGGCATTCTCTCTGGGAAACCCTGCACACTGGGCACCACCCGGCCCTGGCCTGGTGGGGTGTCCCAGCAGGGCTGAGGTGGGCTGGGCTGGACCCGGAGAGGCTCTATATACAATATGGACTGGGCTGTAGAGGTTCCAGCTCTGGTCAGAACAACCCCTGAGAACTGAGCACTGGAGTAACCTGTGAGCATCACCAGGGAAGGTCCCAAAACAAAAACATAAAATTAAAGAGTAAGAAAACGGCCTTTGCAGGGCAGGCCCTGCATGGATAACAGGGGTGGGGGGCAGTGCTCCCCAACTCCCAACAATCCACCAAACACTACATAGCACAAGTACCCCGTCTAGCCCCACTTGGGCCTGTGCTCGTGTGTGCCCTTGTCTCCTGACTCCCCCACGGGGGTCCCCCTTTCCTCTGTCCTGCCCTCCCCTCCCCCCTCTGCTCTTCCCCAGCTCATAGCGGAGGTGGGAGGCAACTTTCCAGAAAGCCCCAACACCGCCCCTGGGAAGGATGCCAGGGCGCCCTGCAGAAGCCCCGGCTCAGGAGGGGCCTCCAGCCTGGTTCACCTCCCAGCTGTCCACCCCGGCCCAGAGCAGCCGGTCAGTGGGCGCTGGGGGCGGGGCACTGGCTGCCCCAGCGAGGCTGCATCTTTGCAGTGGGGGCGCTCCCCTGGGAGGTTGCGCCCCCGCAACGTGGGGGAGGGGCTGTTTACCGGCTGCGGCTCCCCCGCCCGCCAGCGCCCTCTAGTGGCCGCCGCACGCACTGCAGGGCTGCCAGGAGGAGCTTCCGCGCCCCCAGCGGTGCAGACGCGCATTGCAGCAGCCGCGCTCCCTCCCACCTGCTATAGAGGGGGACAGATGACAGGTCACTCACCACATGCAGTGGCCCAGGTACTCGTCGTAGTAGTAGAGCAGCTCAAAGGAGTCGATCTGAGGGCAGGACGGGCTGGTGAGCGCGGAGAGCTGCGGGCAGGGCACCCACCCAAGGCTGCACGGTGACCCGCCCTGGGGGGTGGGGGGCGGCCACCACTGAGGCTCCCTGTCCACTTCTAGGGGAGCCACGTGGGGCATCGTGACCCTTGGGGCAGCTCCCCAGTGGGAGCTCACCAGTGACTCGGGCCGCAGGTCTCTGATGATGGGGTTCTCGCGCACGGACAGGTGGTGCTGGTAGCCGCTGAACAGGAGCCGGTGGTTGACGGAGTCCCCCACCAGGTGGATGCTGGCGCCCATGATGAAGGTGATGACGCTGACATAGACGATGGAGCGCGGCAGGGTGCGCGGGGAGCGCTCCACCAGCTACGGGGGGGCGGGGGGAGGTGAGTGGGGGGACATACCTTTAGTGGCCGGCTCTGCTCCAGCCCCCCAGCCACAGAGGGGCAGGGGTCACTTTGGAGGTGGCCACTGAAGGGTGCCAGGTCCCAAGCACTGGGCCCAAACCGAAGGGAAGGAAGGTTGTGGGGCTACCGAACCCTGGTCCCTGAGCTTGGAGCCGTCCATGTCCTACTCTGCGGGTGAGAGCAACCAGAGTCAGCTCCGTCACCCCCTGCTGTCCCTGAATCCTGCCCCTGACCCCATCCCTCGCGCTGTCTCCTCAGCCTCCCTCAAAGGTCTGTGGGTCTCCATCGTGGCCCTATAGCAGTCCCTGCTTGGGCTGCAGCACCCCAGTGACCCTTTTGGGGAGGCCTCCCCTGACCTGTGACATCCCTCCATCCAGCCTTCCCCTGACAACACCTTGAGCAGGAGAAAGGGCGTGATGACATTGTAGGCCATGTGCAGATAGTCACCGAGGCTGGGCTTGTTGAGCGGGAACCAGTCCAGAGGCAGCAGCAGCTGGGGGCAGGGAAGAGTGTTCAGGCAGGCACGGTCAAGCAGGGGAGCCCCCAAATACACTCCACACACTTGTTCCTTCTAGGATGTCTGTCCCAGGGCACCATGGTTTCCAGAGGGACAAAGAGCATGGAACGGGTGATGGACTCAACCTAGGCACCATGTGGGGGTACAAGGGGTCCCCATATACTCACTCCCAGCAGGTACCAAATCCTCATTTCTGGACAGAGCCGGGGGCTAAAGGCTCCTTGAGGTCTTGGTGGTGCCACAAGACAAGTCCTTCCCCTCTCTAGGCTCAGTTTCCCCATCTGTCACAGGCGAGGTGGCCCAGGTGGCAACCTGGGATCCTAAGGGGTAGCCCTGCAGGTGAGCAATCTGTGTCTCTGGGCCCCAGTGATAGGACAGTGGGGAGGGTACCTGCTTGGCATGAAGCTGACCCAGGTTCAATCCCTGGCACCTCATATGGTTCTCTGAGTCCTCTAGGAATGATTCTTGAGCACAGAGGCAGGAGTAAGCCCTGAGCACCTCCGGGTGTGACCCCCAAAACCAAAAACCGAAACAATAAAATAATACAAAGGGGGGCTGAGCACACAGTCTGTGTGCAAAGGTCCAGGGCCTTGGTACCATTTGGAGTGACTCTGAGCACTAAACTAGGAACAGTAGGTGTGGGCCCCCCAAACAGAAATGAACAATAGTGACAAGAGACAGTATGTGAAAGGGAGCGTCACAGCTCTCACAGCCCTGCAGGGACAGGCATCCTGGGCGCCCTTCAGGTCGGAGGCCCGCATGCAAGGCTGCTAAGACTCTCCAGACCCCTCCTCAGTCACTCACCTGTTCTGGAAACCCTCAGGCCAGTGTCCCCAGCTTCAGGGCCAGGAAGGGCGTGGCCTGGTCCATCTCTTCAGGCCCCACTGGGGGATGCCCAAGCCCTGCCTTGTGTGTGCAAAACCAGTGACCCTCTCTGCCAGTGGAGGCTGCTGCCTTCTTGCTGACTGGAACACACACACACACACACACGCACACACGTGCATGCATGCAGGGGTGGGTCACACCTGGCAGTGTTCAGAAGACCATGTGGTACTAGGGATCAAACCCAGACCTCTTGCAGGCAGAGCACTTGCTCAGCCCCGTGTGTGTGTGTGTGTGTGGTGCCAGGGATCAAACTCAAGGCCTCAGATAAGTGAGGCAAATGCTCTACCGAGGCAAGTGCTTCATCACTGAGTCACATCAGTTGGGAGAAGCTGAGGCAGTTTCCAGATTGCTCATCTCCAAACTGAGACTGACAACAGTGCCGAAGTGAGGACTGATTTGGGTTTTGTTTTGTTTTGGGGCTTATGCCCAGCAATGCTCAGGGCTACTCCTGGCTCTGCACTCAGGGACCACTCCTGGTGGGGCTCAGGGAACTATATGGGATGCCCAGGATTAAACCTGCGGAGAAGTGACTATTCGACACTGATGCATAAAGTGGCCTTGGGAGGAAGGGTGAGTCCCCCTGAATCCAGAGCACACCCAGTATCTTACATTCTACCTTCCAGAAAATCTGACTGACTGAAGTGGTGGGGAAGCTGCTGTGCTGATCCCAGGTCATGGGGAGGAAGGGTATGCTGTGCCGCTGGCCCCAGTGCCCATGGGCCAGCGGGCACAGTCTGAGCACTCAGGCCCTTGGGTGCACAAGAGGGCCATAGTCACAGCGAAAGCCCAGGGAAGAATCCTGCTCTTGGCTCGCCACTGGCTGTTCTGGGAAGGGGCTTGACTGAGGTCACATGGCTGGCTCGACGGCTGCTGGTCCTGTCCTTGGCATCCACTCACCATGGCAATGGGACGACCGAAGTCCAGAATCCAGTTCTGCACAGTGAAATAGAACCAGAGGTCTAGGTGGAAGGGGGCGGGGCGGGCAGCCTCCTCTGTGCTGGTGGGGCCATGCCTGCAAAAGCCAGAGGGGGGTCAGCGGCTCCCCAGAAGACACACGTGTTAGCACAGGGGAAAAAACTTAAGAGGGGAGCTGGAACGATAACAGTGGGTAGGGCATTTGCCTTGAACGCGGCCGACCCGGATTTAATTCCCAGCATCCCATATGGTCCCCCGAGCACTGCCAGGCGTAATTCCCAGTGCATGAGCCAGGAGTAACCCCTGTGCATCGTCAAGTGTGACCCAAAAAGAAAAAAAAAAACTTAAGAGGGCATTCTGAGCTGGAGGAAGGAGGCCTGGGGGTGGACTCTGACAGCAGTGCTCTGTGGGAAGGAAGTGGGGTGGTACAGGTTCAGATAGAGGGCGGGAAGAAGATGCTGCCTCCGCACCTGAATCTTCGGCCCTAGCACCGACCATTCCAGCCTGGTCGCTTAATGTCGCCAGGAGTGGCCCTGGGGTCCCTGAGCACTGCTGAAAGCCTCCCCCCGCTGCCCACCAAAAACTAAATACTGTAGACACTGAGCCCTCCCACCCCTTCTCACTGTCCTCCCGTTGTTCATCGATTTGCTCGAGTGGGCCCAGTAATGTCTCCATTGTGAGACTTGTTGTTACTGTGTTTGGCATATTGAATATGCCACGGGGAGCTTGCCAGGCTTTGCTGTGCGGGTGAGATACTCTCGGTAGCTTGCCGGGCTCTCTGAGCGGGGCGGAGGAACTGAACCTGGGTTGGCAGAGTTGGCCACATGCAAGGCAAATGCACTACCGCTGTGCTATTTCTCCTTCTCATTGGTGGGGAAATCAATGCACAAAGGAGGCAGAGAGCCGAAACCAAAAACACCACATAAGGTCCCCAAGCCCCGCCACCGCCCTGAGCACATAGTCAAGAGTAAGCCCTGAGCACAGTCACATACAGCCCCCCCAAGAGCAGCATAGAGAAGCAGGCAAAGTCTCAACAGATACACTGTATATTATTACATTATAGCACATACACTGTATATTGTTTCCAAGTTTAGAGTCAACTCACAGACAAAACACAAAAGGCAATCAAGGTTAAGTCACCAGGGAAATAGGTCAAGTGTTTCTTGGTTTAGGGGCCACAGCTAGTGGTCCTCACAGCTTATGCCATGCTCAGGAATAAGAACTGGCAGGGTCTGTGGGACCATCTGGGACGCCAAGTATCAAACCCATATCGACCATGTGCAAGGCAAGTGCCCTACCGCTGTACCACCTCTCTGGCCCCGGTCCAAAGGGCCGGAGTGAATACTGGCACACAGGGGCCCCAAGTCCATCCCTGGTACCACACTGTCCTTGAGCACCCTCCCCAATACCCAGTACCACACACATCCACAGATGAATATTCTGAGACTTGAGAACATGAAGGTCAAACTATAAAGAACTGGAGTTGGGGGTGAGGGGAAGATGTAAAGAAATGACCCCAAATTCACTAGGAGATGGGGCTGATGTTCTATTTTATTTTGGGTTTGGGGACCACACGGGGCAGTTTTCAGGGATCACTCCTGGTGGGGCTTGGCGAACCCTGATGGAGGGTAAAATCCATAAATCAAGAAGTAGAACTTGAGGGGCTGGAGTGACAGCACAGCGGGTGATTCTTGAGCACAGACCCAGGAGTAAGCCCTGAGCACCTCCGGGTGTGGCCCCCAAAATAAAAAAACCCAAATAAAAAATAATACAAAGGGGGCTGAGCACAGAGTCTGCGTGCAGAGGCCCAGGGCCTGGATTTGATCCTTGGCATCCCATA
Source organism: Sorex fumeus (assembly GCF_029834395.1). Lineage (NCBI taxonomy): Eukaryota > Metazoa > Chordata > Mammalia > Eulipotyphla > Soricidae > Sorex > Sorex fumeus. The sequence continues at coordinate 11,277,656 of NW_026606120.1, forward strand.
TGGACCCCCAGCATCACTAGGGAGTTGGTGCTCACTGCCACACCGGCAGGCACCTCCTCAGTGCTTTGCTCCACACTCAGCTCTGCACCCATTAAAATCTACACCCATCCTCCACAAACCCGCCAGCACTACCTGCGTGTCGAGTTGCCCCTGGAACAGCCTTTTTCCCCTGCATCACCCACCTCCCCAGAGAACCAACCTCTGAGATAACTGCACAGGCCTGTTAAAACTCTGTCGTTCCCAAACCCTGAACAACTGAGCCGTTCCCACTTCAGCTTGCCTGCCACCCAAAGCCCATCAGAGGCGGGCACAGCTGCTGGATATCAAACCGAAGTGCTTTAGGCTTCATCAGTGAACTGACCCTGTTTCTCCCCCCAAAGAAGCTTATCGCGCCCTTGCTAGCATCCCTAATTTAGTTAAAGTTTGTCTTTAACCTTCCTTTGTATTTTACCGCTCATTGTCACAGTTCCCCAAGTCAGTCTTGATTACTTAGAAGCCAAAACTTTCTGGTAATTCTGTGCTTTGTATTTGAAGTGCTGTGTATTTTTTCTATTTCCTCTTTTTCTATTTCCCATACAGCCTTTTTATATCTTACTATAGAGCAACGTTCTTTGGTTAAACACAAAGACCATTAATGCTCTGCTCCTAATATCTGGGAGTTGATTGACTCTGAAATATGTCTACTCCTGGGCATAATTACTTGGTCATAATTACTTGACTCAGGCTTCAGTTGCTGTAGTTCCTAACACCAAGAGAGGTCCCTCCATGGGACTGGGATGGAATGGAGTGAGTGGCAAAGCTAGCCCGGCATCGAAATGGGACAATCTAGAAAGCATAAATGCGTGGTCTTGATGCCAGCTGCTATGACTTAAGAGACAGTAAGTACACCCATGGGGAAGGACAAGCTAAACTAGCCTAAGGACCTTAAGGTAAAAGCCTTGCTTGCTTTCAGAGCTCAGAGAACTAAGTGTTGGGATCTTTGCCTCTGTGTTTATCCAAACAACTGCAAGTATTGATAACTTATACAACTAGAGGGAAAGATAAAATCAATGTAGGTGTCCCTGAGAGACAAGAGTGTCTCCTTGTTTTAATCTCCCCAAAAGAGAAGTTCCTATTTACCTATATAAAAGATCCACGTAAATTTCCAGATGTCTTACCTATGTAAGTGATCAGTCACACTTATGTCCTCACCTCAACCCCTCTCAGATGTTCTATAAGAATACCTGTAGCTCGGCAATAAACGGGCCAATTTCAACATCAGGCTGTGCCCCCCCATCTCTGTCTCTGTTGGGGAGGCGGCTCTGGGCCACCCAAAGCAGGGGTCCTCACAGCAGCACCCTCACCTTTATTTTGTGAACTCACACACACAGCAGAGGTGCTTACAAGTACTTATAGTTTTGTTGGGAGAGCAGAATGGGATGCAAAGGCGTGGCGCTGTTCAGTGGCTTCTTCCCCACTTTCGGTGCTCACCCCGGGCTGCGCCTCGCCTCCTCCCCCTACACTCACTTCCCCCGGGGTCTGGGCGGCGGAGCTAGTGTGCACATCGCCTGGAAGCCCGAGTCCGGGCGCCCCCGGCCGTGGCCTGCTCCGAGCCTGCCCCCACCAACTCTCCCGGACCCTCGCGAGGTGCTCCCAGGGGGGGCAGCCGGCGCCGCGCGAGGTGGTCTCGCGGCATAGTGCTCCCGGCCCTCCACTCCCCGCCGGCGCGCGCGCACCTGGCCTGCAAGAAGGACACGCCCGGGCCGCCCGCCGCCGCCGCCGCCGGCTGTCGCCTCCGCGCCGCTACCTCCATGGCCGCCCGCTGCAGCCGGCCCTAGGCCTGCGAGCGCGGGTCAGTGGGCGCCGCTCCGGGCCCGCCAGTCCGTTCGGGAAGCGGGGGGCCTGGGGCGGGGCGGCTGGAGAGCGGCGGGGGCGGGGCCTGGGGCGGGGCGGCGGGAGAGCGGCGGGGGCGGGGCCTGGGGCGGGGCGGCGGGAGCGCGGCGGGGGCGGAGCCTGGGGCGGGGCGGCGGGAGAGCGGAGGGGCGGGGCCTGGAGCGGGGGCGGGGCCTGGGGCGGGTTAGAGGGGGCGGGGCCTGAGGCAGGTGGCGGGAGAGCAGCGGGGGCATGGCGGGTGGGGGGCGGGACTCCGCGCGGAAAATAGGCGTCTGGGGGCGGGACTCTGGCTCCCGGGGGCGGGGCCAGGGCGAGGCCGGCGTGGGGCAGGGGCTGTGGGAGAGTGGTGTCCGGGGCGGGGCCGGGGGCGGGGATTTGCCCTTACTGGGCGGGGCCTCGCGGGCCCAGGGTTTATTGGGATGCCGAGTACTGCACGCGCAGCCAGTGTGGCCACTAAGCGAGGGCTCGGTTCT